>NC_141137.1:47884928-48184928 GCF_053477565.2 Lygodium microphyllum | reverse complement strand
CTCGTCACATATGAGTGTGTCCTTGAGAAGAATGCCAAGCATGATAAGAGTCTCATCTTAAAACTTGGTGCACTTTCAAGGTATGTGGTGTGGGAGTTCAAGAGCTTAAAAAGCCCTTACGGATGGACCTCCTCCTTTGCGCAACTCTAGGTGACCTTTATTCCCACTAACATGTGGACTTAGGTGAGCCTCAAATCACATCACCCTAATCCAATGTTGCATTGCCTTAGGCTTAGGCTGAAATGCCTCAATTTTTGAGACAAGAAGATACCATGCCTACTTTGAGGCTGGCAATTGCCCACGTGTGAACTTGTATCACAATTTGTAGCAAGCAGTTTCCAACCATAAAAAGTATCATGTGTGCTCACCTTACATTTATGGCAGCACTTGATCAGTCTAGCAGCTTATAGCAGCACTCAAGTGGTGCATCGTAAACTACTACAGCTATTGCTCACTTTCTCATATCCTCCTCCAATGACTCCTGTTTTCTCAGCACTTATCCACCGAGCAAGCACCTCTGGAGTGGGAATTTTCTACAAGGACGCTTTGCTTTACAAATTTTATGGCTGCCTCACACTTACAACTTCCCAAGTGGTCAACTCTACAAGCAATCATCTTGCCATCCAAATGCTTTTACTTCCCTAAAGCAGCAATAATCACGAACAGGCTAGAGAGGTCAATAATTGCCATAAACATCATATCATACATTGGTTTGAAGAGGAAAGACACAACTATAACACACATACACATCAGCGAATCAATCTGCATCAGTCAATTTCCAGGGATGTTTGGTGTCAGTGGCCAAGTAGACGCCCTACAATGCCATTTACAGGGGGGATGAAATGAAATAAACGAGCAGATTGCAACACTGAAATGTCAAAATACCTTTTGTAGCATTTCTAGCAGTGTCTTGGCTTGCTCCAGACTGCGATGAACCTAGACAAGCATTCAAGTAAATGCTGCATCATTATCAATCTGCACTGATACAAATGGAGAGAAAAAAACCTAAGCAAGGTTTTGTCTGCAGCAGGAGCTAAGTATACATGAACGAAATCTGAAAGACATGCTGAACCATCACTAATGCCAATGTTACAAGCAGTTAAATAAAATGGATGTTTAAATATGACAATGGTCAAACAGCTTATTTATTTCAGATATATACCTGACGTAGCTTTTCAAAGGATTGCACATCATTCTCTCGTCTTTGCATCTGGTAAATAACAGCATTTACAAACAAAGTATTGGATTAGACTGGACTGATTGTAAACAATCTGTTAGGATATAGAACAAGCACCCCACCCTTCGAGTGTGAGGTCGATGTATCTTTTCTCTTGGCCTGAAGACATTGAATGGGTTTGTATCATTCACTGGTGGCGGTGGCTGCATCAGTCAGAACATAGAAAAGCATAAGACATTCCATAAAAGCTTTGGCAACCTTTGAAAATCCTTACTTATGTCAATACAAGAGTCAAGAAGACAATATACCTGTAGACGGCGCAAAATTGGCTTTCGCCAGCGATCTCGCTGAAACCAAAAGAATTTATAGTTACAAAATGAGGAAAAGATTTACAGTTCACATCTAATGAGATATTGCTCAGGAAACTTAAGGAATGCCTTTCGGCTCAAGCCAAAATTTCTATAAGGTCTTCAACAGAGATTATATCCAACAAGTGACATGAATTCTAGCTCTACCTTGGCCTTCCAGTAGTCATAAACAGCTGACACCACACCAGACTTGAAATCTCTAAATGTCTGAGATTGCAATGCCTGATCCATATCAAACAACTAGCAAATCAGCATATACCAAGATATGCAAACTATTCCTATTGCGTCCAGACATTTAAGCCCCAATCAATATCATACACACATGTTCTATCCCTTTTCTTTAAAACTATATCAGACCTCCAGTGCTGCCTCTTTCTGGAGGAAGACAGGCATTGGCACACCAAAAGGTATGGATACTCCAGCCCTCTCACGTGCTTTGTGATCAAGAAGCTCCAGCTTATACAGCATCCACTCATGGCTGAAAACCCCATCATAAAATGTCAGCTTAAGAAGATGATGTTTTTCCTCCAATTCAATTTCATCGCTGACAGCAAGCTTGTCATGTAGCATGTTTGGATCCACTAACACAGAATAGCATGCATTGAACTGAAGACAGTTTTATTCAGCTTTTGATCTTAAACAGCACTAAAATAGACCAGCAACAAGGTGCATCAACTAGCCCAGCCATTGTAGATATGACTTGTGACAAGCCACAAAAGAAAAAATCATGTAGCTTGCCATTATGTTTGATTCTAAGGACAGCAAGAACTTAAAACATGCATTGAATATAACCATGAAGATAACCTTCATCATAAAATTGTCATTATCAAAGACTTTACAATCTTAAACAAGTCCACGATAGGACCAGCAACGAGGGAGTATCAGATAGGCCAATATATGCACAACATTTGAAAAAAACATAAAACTCCAGGAAAATGTCATTGGTTGCAAACCAAGAAAATTATGCACTAGAGGGGTCAAAGAAAGGCAGTGGTTGAATGAAAGGTTCACATGCTTGGCCCATGTACTGTGTAAGCATTGCAGTAGACATAACAAGGAAAATTAGTCGGCGTTTACAACTTCTTAGTAGTTGAACAGAAAGGCCTTTCTCACATGAAAAACTGAAATAACAATAGAATAGATCGCTAAATGCCACTACGAAAAGCAAAGCAGATTTATACACAATTTTTTGAAAATCCTTCTCGTCATCTTGGAGAAGACAGCAGGTGCATACATGAAATCAAATGTAGCACCATAAATTTAACACAACTCAAAGTCTGAAGCACTGAATGTCCTTTGATGAGATCCAGATCTGATGGTAGTTGGATGTTAAAATTAAGATTGCTGGAAATGCTCAAACCTATCGAAGCAAGCTGGAAGGAAAGTGGATCATGATGCTAGCTTGTTCAGCATCCAATCCTCTGCTGAACTAAAACGTGTTTTCTAGCTGATTAGCATCTTTAAACAGCCCCAAATCACACTTAATTATTGAAAAACACAAAAGTAGTGCACAGTTCAAGAGAGTTTCAGTGGTCCCCAAAACCCTATATTTTTGTTGCACCCTTGAACAACTATAAATAGACAAGGTACCAACCATTCAGCCTCATTCTTTTTGTGCAAATTTCAGCCATCAGCCTTCACCCATGTGGCAGTCTACCCTTCGCGACTACTGCCACTCCTTTAACAGCTCCTCCAGTGCATGGCATCTTCATCCATTGCTGCCGCCCACTGTCTCGCACCCACACTTGGTTGCGTTCAGCATCCCCATCATCACCAGCCCCTCCTACTGCTTGTGTTTAGACTCTACAATCCCACATATCAAATGGCAGCCCTCCGCTCAAGTGACCTTCTAGAGCTTGCATTTGGCCCTCCCCTTTGCAAGCGAACACTAACTGTGGTCTTCCTCCTTCAACTATTTGTGATCTATTGCTGCATTTACAGCTTCCCGCTGCCACCTCTACTCCAAACATCCTCCTTGCTGTTGCCTCTATCTTCTGACTACTTGGTGATCAACCTTTGATTTTTTTCCTTGTCTTCTGCACTCCAAATCGTGGACACAGCACTTGGGATCCGTTTCCAATGGATGTCACTCTCCAACACTCCATTGCTCTACCTATGGGCATTCTACAATCCCACATATCAAATGGCAGCCCTCCGCTCCTCTAAGCAACCTTCTAGAGCTTGCATTTGGCCCTCCCCTTTGCAAGCGACAACTAGTTGTGGTCTTCCTCCTCCAAGTCAAAGATCTATTGCTGCATTTACAGCTTCCCGCTGCCACCCTCTACTCCAAGCATCCTCCTTGCTGTTGCCTCTATCTTCTGACTACTTGGTGATCAACCTTTGGTGTTTTCCTTGTCTTCTGCACTCCAAATCGTGGACACAGCACTTGGGATCCGTTTCCAATGGATGCCACTCTCAAACACTCCATTGCTCAACCTATGGGCATTCTACAATCCCACATATCAATGGCAGCCCTCCGCTCCTCTAAGCAACCTTCTAGAGCTTGCATTTGGCCCTCCCCTTTGCAAGCGACAACTAGTTGTGGTCTTCCTCCTCCAAGTCACAGATCTATTGCTGCATTTACAGCTTCCCGCTGCCACCCTCTACTCCAAGCATCCTCCTTGCTGTTGCCTCTATCTTCTGACTACTTGGTGATCAACCTTTGGCGTTTTCCTTGTCTTCTGCACTCCAACTCGTGGACACAGCACTTGGGATCCGTTTCCAATGGATGTCACTCTCCAACACTCCATTGCTCTGCCTATGGGCATTCTATGCACTCTTACCCTCATTTACAGCACTCATTGACTTCTATGTTTCTTCTCTCTACGTTTGTCTCTATGTTGAGTTTTGAGTTTTGAGTTTTGCATTTAGGGTTTGAGTATTTCTTATCACTATCGAAGTCTTTGTGTTTCAATCTTGGTCATACATGCTATGTTTCCTCAGTACAAACCTAGCATATCTTCACGTAATCCACATACCAAGAGAACTTGCACAAGACCCACTAAGGCTCACTCGCATCACCCCCTTGACATCTACATCGTCTTGCGCTTAGGGTCGAGCCATTGGGCCCCAATTAGCACCTTTGTGTGAAAGTCCTCAAGTCCAAATGGAAAAAGCTCTCATTAAAAATCATCAAGAAAGGTGGCATGTTTAATCCTTGACTGACATGGGAGTGGTGCCATTTTTCATCATTCGCTTAGCTTCAAGGTGCAATATCAAGGCAAAGACCCAAATACCATCTCTCTTTGCACGATGGCATCCATGTCTATATGTCTTTTACATGTCATGGCACAATGTATGTCTTTTACCTATCATGGCATGATGCAAGTGAGGCAAGCCTGTATTAATCACATATGCATGGTTGATCAAGGAGTCTTGGATACAAATGTACTAATGTGACTTTGCACATATGAGGAGGTGCAAGTCAATTATTTCACAGTGTGGGACCTAAGACCTCAAGATATCACTTGGTGCCAAAGAAGAGTTGTAATAAGTGTTATGCTTGACAAGTAATAGACGGTACTTGCTGTCGAATTTTGGCCTAGACCAATTTATTGGCCACTAATGTTGGTGGTGACATTAGAGACTAAGCATTAATTAATTAATTAATTAATGTCGATCTAAGGACTAATAACTACTTGAGGATACTTGAAAGACAAATCAGCCTAGCCAATTTAATTATTGCTTAGTGAAATTAATTTTTTAAAGAGAATAATTATTAACTTAATTTTCAAAATTAATATTCTAAAAAATAATTTAATAAACAAGATAATAATGAAAATTTGGATTAGAAGCCTGCCAATCGGCAAAACTTGCCCATACAAGTGGAAAAAACGTTTTTAGAGACTAGTGGAATCTATTTCAACCATTGTGAGAGAGGAGACTATTAGAGAGCAAGGAGAGACTACTGATGTGATTCACAGCTACAAGGATCAATCCTACAACATGTGATAGTAATTTGAAGCCATCCACGAGTAGGTGACATTAGCCCAAGGTCCTAGTCTAGATAATAGCATATAAAGTGAAAAAGAAGAAAACTGTTAGAGCGCAAGGACAAGCTACTGATGTGATTCACAACCACAGGGATCAATCCTACAGTATGTAATAGTAGTTTGGAGCCCTCCGTGAGCACGTGATAGTAGCCCAAGGTCCTTCTGGTTTTTCATGTAATCCTAAGCTATAGGTGACAGCTTTCATGGCTCTTTGAGTAGAGCAGCAACAGCTTCTCAACATTTTTCGCTATGAAACTCTAAATTTTCTCTCTACAGCATTCTCTCTCATCCCCCAACCATCTCTCAAGTTATCTCAACATTTTCCAGCAATTTGAGCTATCAAAGAAAGGGGTCTCAAGCAATCTCTGCTGAAGTAAAAATTAGGGTTTGAACAACTGCTTTGGGATGCATGCTCAAAATTAAGAACCTAGAGCTTGAATTCCAACAACTGAAATTGAAGAATATCAAGAAGATTCAAGAGACCAACCAACCCACCAATATCAAATTTGGGGCTGAATTTGTCTTTCAAAGAGCAAGGTCAAGGCCAATCCCCAAGCAAACAAAGGGACATATTGATTTGGAGACTTGTTGGTCAATTTTAACGGAAAGAGGCACTTGGATTAGAGGAGAAGATGAGAGTATCTCACTTATACTCCTATTTGCGAACTAAGATACAGAAATACCGCAAGGGGCGTCAATTTTGGGGCCAACATGATACCCAATATCCAAGATTAAAGTGGTAAAGTATGCATTTTTTGTTTATGTGAATTATATGCTTGCTATAATTAGTACTTAATTAGATTATTTACCATCCTATCCAAGGAGGAAGGCTAGTTTCACATAAGCTTAAAGATAGTTCAAGAAATGGAATCCATATACCAAAGAACGAAAATGTATGCAGCAGCATGGGCTATGGACGATCAGTAGAGTGCTTCTAATCTCCATCTCTCCAACAAATGGAGTGTGCTCATATGAATGAATGTGACAAAAAGGAGAGAGAGTCTATAGATAGACTAAAATAACACAATCAAACAACCAGATCGACCAACATCAAGAAATGCCAAAAATATGACTTGGCCAACATTGAATGTATGCCACCTCAAAAAGGAAATGCACTTTACATATGAGCCTATATAGCCATGATTGTCAATGTTAGCGATGTACGCAAGTATAACTTGTAGGCACATCCAACCACGAGTACATCATCCATCCTTGCATTTAACAGAAAGTTATGGTTGGTATCATGCCCTTACCTTTAGTCTCGAGAAAAAGCAGTAGCAAAGCATGTCAATTGCTCCCATGCATAATTAAATGCAACGAAAACAACAGCAACAACGCATATACTTGTAGAAAGCAGTAGCAACCTCGATCCAAGAGATGGAAACACCTGACAATGAAAACAACAACAACGCATATACTTGTAGAAAGCAGAAGCAACCTCGATCCAAGAGATGGAAACACCTAACAAAAGGTAAATCCATAAAATGCAAATATTCAAAGAATAAAAAATCTAATTTCAAATAAATACTAGAAAAAACTTGGTGAAAAAAAAAGCTAACCAAGCACAAAGGATAAAAGCGAGGTATGACATTCTCAATGAAAACTACTAAATAGCAAAAGGAAACAAAAATGGTGGGTGGTGGACTCTCAAGAAACAAAGTTTTCGCATTTTTTTATAAGAGCCAATCGTTTCTATTAACTCTACTCCTATGAGAATCAAAAATCTAACTTGTCGACACTATGTTACCTCCTATATCATCACTACCTAAGAAGCATCAACCATATTAGAAATAGACAAATAATAATGATTTCAAGTGCCTCCAAGTCTAAACAAGATCTCAAAATATACATCTTAACCAAGTCAATCCCTACCTAGACAAATAGATTGGATCTCCAATTGATAGCTTCTCAGTCTGTCATGAATCTCCAATAGTAACTTCTTTTTCAGTCATGAAAGCCATACTCACTACCATAATGGTCAATCACTCTAAAATAGCAATTCCCAACAATCTCAAACAAGTTACGAAATATAAGTCATGTGAGCAATAGAGATGGAAAATCGAGTTCGATTAACCAAAGACCTATAAAAAGATGAGATGCATCATCTCGTCCAAGCTCACTTATACTTCCTTGTTAGGGTTTCTCAAGGTCATCATCCTATTATCCATGTGGATTTCATTCGAGAGTCTACTCCCTTCCCCCATAAAGAGGTAAGAGATATAGCTCCATCTCCAAAGTGGACTGAACTCTAACAATAGCATTAACAACAATAAGTCTCCAAAAACAACACCACAATTGGATCCGAATAGCAACAAAACCAATGGCTAGAATAGTATCTGCAAACAACTTGAACATAAACCACAAACAATAGCACAAGTCTTAGCCAATGCATCACCAAAAAACAAAGTAAATCAAACACAAATAGCAACATTACATATTCAAAGATAATATGAGTAACCACATAGAACATCCCAACCTCTTTACTCTTTCTCTCTCATTCTAAAAGATAACTCAAAGAATAATAAGTTTTGATAAACAAGAAGAAAAGACCTAATAAAGCTTGATGATTTAATGATGGCAAAGGGGCTTGATGATTTAATGATGGCAAAGAGGCTTCCTGATATAATGATGGCAAAGGAGGTGGCCCTTTTTAGGGCCTTACTGTCTAGTTAACAACCTACAATTTGATGAAGCTATCAATTGCCAAAAGAAAATCATTTGCTGTTATAACAGCCCACTCACCACTAGCTAAAGTTGATGGACTTACCCACGAATCCATGTACTACCTAGCACTCTCGCCACATTTGCCTAACGAGACCAACTTACAAGCTATATATATTTCCAACCCCAAACTCCAATACTTCGTGTATATAGGATCCAAGGACACAAACCATAATCTCAAAACCATTCAATGAGTCTGCTAAAGAGATCGAGGAGAGAATGACAAAGGCAATGAGTTCACAATGGCAAATGGAAAAACCCTTACAAGGCACCCTTACAAGGCCCCAATTGATAGTTAGAACAACCATCTACAATCCAGATGGCAACAACTACCACACGACACATGCTATTTAACATTCCTACCTAGCATCAATTAAGGTTCCTTAAGAACCACTTATCTAGACAAGAAGAGTGTGCATGCAAAGAGTGTGGAAAATAACTTGAAGAGAACTTGTCCATCCAACGTGAATCTTGTCTGACAAGATTCTATGGACGAGACATACAAGCAATGCACAAGCGAACAATATAGGGTAAACTCTTCTCTCTTCCAAACATGTGCACACCCAGTCTACCTTACCCACAACCCAAACCCTTGCCCACCATGTAGCCCAACACTTTCACCACATCTACCGAGTAGAGGCCCCCTCTAAAAGAGCTTACAAGCACCTTACAGTCGTCAACTATCCATTTCACATGCAACAAACACATTAAGGCCCAACTAATTGTTGCATCACCTAGAGATCAAAACCTAAGGACATCTTACCCTAGACATATCGATTCTCTTGAACAAGCTAGAAGCACCAATACATAGCATTGTAGTGCTTCACATGTACAATTATCATAGCAAGAAAGGCATTCATATAACGCCAACCACCCTTATCACAAAGATATTGAAAAGACAAATAGTCTAGTAAGCATACATGATGACAAGATTCATATGGATGCGACATGTGCAATGCACAAGCAAACAATAGAGAGTAAACTCATGTCTCTTCCAAACATGCGTGCACCCAACCTACCTTACCTACAACCCAACTCCATGTCCACCATGTTTCACCACATCCATCGAGTAGAGGCCACCTATCCCCAACCTTCACCTTATCTATAAAACTTGTAGTTTATGGAAAAAATCCAAGTCCATTATATACTTCACCTCTCTCAAAGAACTTATGAGCGCATTGTAATCATCCATTTGACATGTAGCAATTTGACATGTAGCAAAGACACTAAGGACCAATCCATTGTTGCTTGGCCCCTCTAAAAAAGCTTACAAGCACATTACAATCATTAACTATCCATTTCACACGTAGCAAACACATTAAGGCTCAACTTATTGTTACACCTAGAGATAAAAACCTAAGGACTTCTTGCCCTAGACATATTGGTTCTCTTGAGCAAGCTAGAAGCACCAAAACATGGCATTGAAGTAATCATAGCCAGAAAGCCATTCATATGACGCCCAAAGGATAGTTAGAAACCACCCTTACAGCCTAGTATTAAAAAGAAAATTTGTCTACTAAGCATAATACATTACAATGACTCCAGTCCCTTTCTAATCCAATCACTTTACCTAGAAATCACAACATGGGGACGTCCCATCTAGACCTTGAATTGGCTAGCCTCAAAACAATCAAAGGAGCACCACATTGATCCCAAAAAAAAAAAGCAGGGGGCTTTGTGTGTTGCAAGTGAATGTTAACATGGAAAGCAAGAGTAGTTCAAAAATCATACCCTATGTAAACCATCATCATCCTAACCTCCAAAAATCCACAACACAAAGCAAAATGGAAGAAACTAGAAATTATTCTCTATATCCTTTAAGAGCTTTGCTAGTTTTTTTCCAATGCATAAAATCTAGATACGACAAACATAAGCACAACAAAAAATGAGAATCCCATTTGCATGACAATAAATTCTAAACAAATTGCATAATAATTGAAAATAGCAAACAACTCAAAAACTAGACCTTGTGAATTAATGCAACACGCTACTATAGCATTGCACTGTTCACACGAGATTAGTAAAACGATAATGGATAAGTGCACATACAACAACAAGTGAGCTTCCCTGAGGGGTGTCAAAAACAATAACTAATATCAAATGTACTCATGTGATCTAGAAAAATGACATTTGGAACACCAAACATGGCTTCTTTAATATAGAAAGCGAAAATCTCCCCTTGAGGAGTAAAAAGCTCACATATAACACAAGTGTGCACTTTCCAATGGAAACCATACCATATGTTTTATAAAAGTTAAGACATAGTATTGTAAGCATTCCATCTTTAACACTAACAAGGTTGAATAATGACATACCTTTCAGGTGACAAGAGTTTTCTCTCATTGTTGAATTGTTGCAACCAATCTTCATCTTCGTTATCAATATCATATTCCACAAATTCCGTAGCCTCACTTCTTGCTGTACAAGAAAATAGAATAATATTAATACGACTCTCCTTTGTATCAATCAAAATAAGAAGTAATAACAATAACAATGCTCCTTTTTATCAAAACAATAGTTTGTTCAAGTAAGAATTCAGCTACTGTCAAAAAACAAAAATGGTACAAAGCCAAGATAGCCTGAGAGAGCATACATCCCCGCCCACGCACATAAGAAGAAGGCTGGGAGAAAGTGCGTAAATAATCTCTCTCATATGACTCCACAACAATATATTGTGGCGTAGGAATCTCTCCAGCTGTCCGCTTTGGTGCAGGTGTCTGTACCTGAATCAGATTTCCTCAAATTACACTCTGCATTCAGGCTAAATTTAAATGAAGCAGTCCTTAAGCTACACTGATCAATTGGACATGTTATGATGATTTCCTCAAATTACACTCTGCATTACTGCATCCAGGCTAAATTTAAATGAGGCGGTCATTAAGCTACACCAATCGATTGAACATATTATGATGATTCAATTCAACCATACAAAGCTCTTACCGGCTCGACATCCAAATTAATGGCATTGCCATGCAGGAAGGACCTTGCACCTTCATCGCTGTCTAAATCCTTTATAGACTTGACAATTGGAAGCTTTTTGTGGATGTCTAGGGGCCGGGGCCTAAATGGCCTATTCATGTCCTCTCATCACCCTTCTGGACAGGGCGCATCCCAGAGCACCTGTGCTTACAAGTTCCTGATTTCATACCGTGGTACACGCACAAGATGAATAACATGTGTCCTAATCCTCATTTCCTTGCTAATTTGGATTCCTCCTGAGCTGCAGCACGACCATAACAGCTACATTCCCGCTATGACATCTTCTCTCATCAGAGAGTTTGTTCATTCATTGTCTTTGTCAAGTCGGGCATTGGCTAGCAAAATGTGGCAGCTGACAGCTGAATTCGACTTCATACAGTTGTGCCTTCAGTGATCATTGCCTTGTGACTGCCCGCAAAGGAGTGACCATAGTCACCAATTACAACTCCATGGTTTTACCATTGCACAGACATCCGAAAAAAATCCAAGAGTTTGGAGACTGATATGCGCCTGTAGAGTTTTTCCAGCTTAGTGTGCCTGTGAAATGGCCAAAACGCAATATTAAGGTACTCCAAACCCTAGTCAGGAAATGCGGCAGGAGATTATTTCCTCTCTAGTTCGACGGGAAGCCTCTACGTTCTCACGGAACCGGACCCTCTTCACAATTGAAGAGTAAAGAGTGCAATGGGCGAGGAGCTCGCAAAACCCTAATAAATTACAGAGCTGGAGAGACTCGATAGCAGCGCCTCAAAAAGGACCCTAATTACTCCTTTAGGCTCCTCTTCGGCAAAAGAAGCCCGGCACACGAGTCCAACAATGGCGTCGATAAACCCTGCGAAACCCTAATTACAGAAAAAACCCTAATTACACAGAGGAGAACTAGGCCGACGAAAGTGGCTCAGTTAGGGCAAAAAAGAAAAAAGGAGCAGGAAGAGGATAAAGGAGTGCGATGGGGCGGGGAAAGGTCTGCTAACCCTAAATGCTTTCGACGGGAGGGGCACTCAGCAAAAGGGGGGGGGCAAAACGCACATGAAACTGTGGGGGATGGCGATGGATGGGCAGATCCGGGAACTACGGAAGACGCAGGAACAAGCTCCAGCAGGACGCGCCTATGGCGAGGGACGCTGATAGCGGGGTCGAGGATTTTGCCGAAGAGCAGAAGAGAGAGGAAGAGAAGGGCAGGGGGGCAGGGGGGAGAGAGAAGCACAGTCAAACTTGCATGCAAGCATGCAGAGAAGAGAGAGAGAGAACGCGTACAGTACATACGCGGGACCGTATGTGTATACGGTGCGCCGTATGTATTAAGGAAAACACGCACAGGGTGAAGATGAGTGAGTTTTGAAATCTTTTAACGGTTACTTTGGATTAGTAGCGTAGCGTACAGCGTAGCCTTCATCCTACGTATTTTTGCAAGAGTTGCCTACAGCCCCCAACATGTCAATACAATGCTTTTTTGGTTGCCTAGAGCGAAATGTCACTACCTGGTCGACATGCATAAACATGTATAGGCCTATATCTTATCCATCTATAGACATTGGGAAACCATGGTTGGGAGAACTTAGAGCTAATACAAGAGCATTTGGTTGCCTAGAGACCAATGTCTCTACCAAGTTAATATGCATAAAAGTTGACTCCATCTTTCCCTTTTCAAAATCGGCTTGGGGCAAGGTGGAGGTGCACTATTTAGAAACTACTTATGGAGTAAAGCAATGGGTGGTTATAAGCTAGGAGCAAGTCATGCCCTACAAGACAAGTGACAACTTTGGTCTTGAGAAGCCCATTGCTAAAGAAGAAGCTTAATTTTGAGATGCAATGGAAGGACAAGCTATTGATTTCCTAGATGTTCTTAATTGTTCAACACACTCAATTGTGGTACATGCAATAATGATGTCATGGTGCAAGATAATTGATCGAGCCACTTGGGAGGGCTTCAATAGAGGTGATTCATCACTTCACCAATTGATGTGGCTACAACACTATGCTTTTGTGGACAACTTCATCCCTATTGCAACTTCTCCAATGTTCACTACCCAAATTGCAGCCGAAGGTGTAACTGAGATGACAAAACCTATGGGATCATGGGACCCTTAACTATAAGCCATGGGAGCATGTGCATAGGGAGTTCAACCTCATGTGGTGTGAACTATAATGGATGCAAGTTATGTTTGGGAAGAAGAAAGGTAGATGAGTGTCTTCCTTCATCAAAAAGTGTGACATTGCACTAATTGATTTGGGTTTGGGAAATGTAACCTAGTGCCAGTCAAGAAGAGAAGCAACTTTGAGCAACTTTGAGCAATTTGGCAATAAGCTGCTAAATAAGTTACAATGTCAATGGGGCAAACCAGTTCCCAATGACTCGGTATGGGCACACAAGAGCATGAGGGTGTGAACAACCCCATGGAGCAAGCTTAATCTATTGCTATGTCAAATACTTTTTCAAAAATTGCCCACGAAAGACAATGTGAAGAGGTTCTATAGACGAAATAAACATTTCCCTTCAATGGAAAAAATAGCAAAGTCGTATCTCACTTGGTCTAGGGGTGCTCCTTAGTCAAAGAACTATGGACTAAGTTTGAGAATCCAATGTTTCAAGCGAGCTTTCGTTATGTCATCAAATGCAAGCAAGCATATTGGGAGATTGTGGAGGAAAACCTAAGTCTCCATGGAAGATCTACTCAATCATAAGGGTTGTTATCATGAAGAAGGTCTGGTACATTAGGAACAAGAGAATACATAGAAAGAGTCCTAGTTGAGGTCAAAGTGATGGTTAGGATTCTTAGAGGGTTAGGTTAGCCTTATAAGGTGGCTTGTAATAGTTTTGCCAAGGTTTAGTTAGTTATGGTGTTGTAAATATATATTCTCTACATTAATATAATTCATTGTGTGTTCACTTTTTCCTTTTAAATTTGATATGCATAAACATGTAAAGGTCTATATATTATCCATCTATTGACATTGAGTAACCACGGCTAGGAGAACTTGAACTAACCTTCTCTTTTATCATCCCATTCTTTTAAGGAGGTATGCCTACTTTTTCCAAGCTTTGGGTGTCAAGGAGTTTATATGTCTTAACCCTTCTTAGGAATTGGACATGTTCATGTCCATGGTTAAGCTCTATGTAACTATTTGGATCAATGACTTATATGTATTTATCACATGAATTTCAAGTTGGACCACGAAGTACTCGTGCAAAAGTATGAGAGCTCTCCACTGCCCTTCCTTTCCTTTATGTAATTATTGGAGTTTCTCTATCTCAACATACTTTTCTAATGCAAGGTACCCATGTTCATGATGACTCATGATGTTGCGAGAATTTGTTCAAATCAGCCTCCTCTGTAGTGCAAATGAACAATCCATACAATTGCTTACATATTTAGAGAGATTACAACCAATTCCTTGTTGGATTTGCAGTCACCCCAAGACACATCTCCTCACGCTGCTTGGAACGAAAGCAAGCTAATGTAGAAAAGGCCGATCTTAGGTGCCCAAAATGTGGAATCACTCACTTGTTTACCGAATGTCCTAGACAAAAGCCACCCTCTAGTGCAACGAACAAGCCATCAATACCATTGGGGTTGTTTGGAGTTGAGACATTTGACGGAGAGGACATAACTATCCCATTACATGTCATGACTCGGGCATAGACAAAGTAGGTCGGCATATCACTGCGTGGACCCAACAATCTAGATGCATGTTCGATAGGGAAAAAGAGCCATAGTAGGCGAAGGAAGAAGAGGATAGAGGCCAAGGTCACACTTAAAACGGAGGGCGCTACAACACTGCCCACAAGAAAGAAAGTCACCGACACAGAGGCAGAGACATCCGCTCCAAGGATTGCTGTGAAGGGGAGTGCTAGGGTGGGGGAGTACCCCCAACCCAAAACGCCATCTCGAAGCCATAGAGAAGGTCTCAAAATTTTGCAACCCACCAATTTGTGCATACAATATTTATAAATCTTTCCCACAAGCATCTAGATTGAATAGGTGTCGGTACTGGTGGCAAAATTATTGGGTTCTCATGATCTTTTGATTTGCATTTCTTTCAAATCCAAAACTACAATGAACTGTGGATGAGGGTATGGTCAACAATCATTTGCAACTAGCTCACGAACAAGAGATTATTTGAAACTTTATTATTCATATGTTGCATGACTTTCTAGTTGCTAAAACCATATTTTAAATATCGTTTGCAACATAGGAAACCATGTTCAACCATGCAAACAAGTTTTTTGTGGTTCCCCAACCATTGCTCCGATTGGTTGGGCACCCTTAGTGGTAGAAACAAGTTCTTAGTTATGGTGTTTGAATGGAATGCATGGAAATTCAACCAAATTGCCAGCTTATTTATGAAATGATCAGAAGAGGCTTCTAAGATGCTAGATACCTACATACAATAATTGCATTTGAATGGAATACATGGAAATTCATTGTAATTGCCAACTTGTATATGAAATAATTGGGAAATGGTCCTAAGTTTCCTAAATAGTTGTATTGACTTCCCCAACCTCCATTTAGGGAGGATTAGAGTCATATGCCTCCAAGGGAAGACGAGGGAATTGGATCCACAGTTAGCAAGGCCATGTTATTGCAAGTTGACATGGATTGGCCCCTTTCATGCGACAAACGTCGGGCAAAGCATAGCACCACGAATGCTTTTCATTCGACCTTTTGGTGACACCTATGGGATCATTGGCAACCGAGGAGAGTATTCTACTTCATATGGCTTGTAGCACATAAGGTTCTAGCACTTGGGAGTTTATTGGCCCAAATGCGGTAGGATGGAGGCTACAAGCACTACCCATAATAGCACTTGGAAACTCCAAAGCATCACCTAATATCATACGAGATAACATATTTGAAGTGGAGAGTAGCCTGTCACCTACTCTATCGAGTTGCACCTAGCCTAGGATGCATCTCTTAGGGGGGCTTGCATTGGCAATTGATTAGCTGAGGCCACCATTCACTATACAAGGTAGAGGTGCATGATATGATCTTCATATTTGAGGTGGGTTCATGTGTAATAGTAGGCTTGGTGGCTTTGTTTAGTTGCTAGAACTGGAGGATATAGTGCCACAATTAGAAGTTTGGGAGATCATTGGGAGCCTCGTAGGTTGGCACATGCGAAATGCATGTTGTTGGATGATTTTCAATGGTGACAGCTTTATGGTGCATGCTACTATAGTAGAGCTCTAGTCGTCTATCATCCATTCACTTTGTGGCCATTAGGAGCAACTATATGATGACTCTTAGCACCCAACGGTAGTAGCTTCAATAGTAGCAATTCACTCACACTTGGGGTGGCATGTTTTTTACATTACAAGATGGCCGCTCTCATTGGAGCTATGTTCCTCCATTGCTTCTATCCCTCATCCTCCCGAGACCACCCTGAGAGGCTTTTATATAAAAGTGGTTTCTAGTCCATAGATAGCTCTAACTAGACTCTTGAGCACTTGTACTTCAGTGTAATCTTCTTTTAAGTCGTATAGTTTGCCACGTCTTTAAAAAAAAGTTGTCTAAATAGTTGCATGCCCATATGGTGATGAAAAGTGTTTTATCACACAAAGTGGTGAGACAACAAGTAGAGTGGAAATGTGTGAAATTCTCAAAAAGGATAGCCATTATATACAATTTGGACACATACCTTCGGTGATCAATAGTTTTACCTTATGATGTGCACATGCACAAAATTTGGTTTTGAAAAACAAATTTACATGGAGGAAGGTTTTTGGTTTTTTAAAAAAAGTGTTTTGTAAATGTAAGAAAGATTTAAAGTGGCCCTTGACTCACGTAGTCAACATGCAAGGAAAAGTTCCATGTGCAAATAATGAATTATACCACTTGATTAATAGTCATTTGAAATGGGCTTGAAGCCACCCCCTATCAATTGACTTGGGAGATCTTGTGGTAACAAGCAAATGTTACAACTATTTTGAATCTTCTCTATCCAGCTCCATCTTATTGTTCCAAATGTTTATTGAGAATTATTAGAAAATAATTTTGGTAATGCATATAAAATATAAGCTATTCTTTTCATAGGGCATATGATAAGAGAAGTGAATACATGATGCTCTCCTTGGAGTTTAAGATGTTTCATGCATATAGCTTCTAAATATCCAAGATCTACTCAAAGATAGCAATGTATTATTCTACTCAAATTCAAAAGGATCATGTATAGAGCTTTCAAATAGGATCTTGATCAAAATGACATCAATTATGATAGGGTGCATGATTTAAATTACAATCAATATCACATTGAACAATTTATTTGAGTTTTAGTGGATTCTACAAAAGGCATAATGTAACGTGCCCTATCGGATGTCCAGTCATGTTTTTAGCGGTCCATCAAGAGATGAATCTAAGTGATGCCACTTGTCACTCCCATGGAATGTTATGGGGTTTGTTGCCTAGGGTTTCTCGAGTCCACCTCGCAACGGAATGTTTGCGACCGAACCCATTGGGATCGACTTGAAATTCGGATTCCTAGTGGTCAAGGTCTCCCGACAACACTCTAATGTTGGGTCTTGGACATCTTACTTTACGCAGAGATACCCAAGCTAAAGCAAATCCATGCCGCACTTAGTTCAAAGATAATGGGAAACGAGAGGGATGTGACGCTCAACCTCTCTACCCATAGGGCATCGGTCCCCTAAAACGACATAAATCGGGATTCTATCCTAACACTTACTAAGGGTCGGTAAAACCTTGTGAGAAGCCTCCCAGTTCTCTGGGACCACCCTGTCGTAGGACAGACCTATCAGGGGTTCCGCCCATCCGCTTCCATCAATAGGTGTTCTTTAGTTATCTAATTAAGTCCTACCACAATTATGTGTGACATTTAAAATCAGCTTCCCTAATTAAGCCTTTTAGGAAATAGGGTTCATTCGCATAACTTATAGCATCGACACGAATAAAGAGCATGCAATCCTTTGACAAACATGTTCAAATAAGTTCCTAAACTTATCTTCAAGTTAATCTTTGTCTCCTACCCATATATGAGAAATTATATGTCCCTTGTGCCCTACAGAAATAGTGGGTCCAAATCACATGGCACCACAATTTCCATCCTTTATCTAGAATAGGATCTTCCAACACGACAGATGTTGGGGTCACAGACATTTTCAACTTCATTCTGAACTTGGCAAGGGGTGTGTCCACCTTACCCGCAAGCTGCCTAGGAGTGAAACACCATTCCCGTGGTTGACCTTTTCACCACTCGACCTTCGGTCTGTGAATCGAGCAATGCCCTTTTCAAGTTTATCTACGGTGTGATCATGGAGATGATCCACCCGTGCAAAGAACCTTTCCTTGATTAATTCATTTAAGAATCAAGCACATTCAAGGCAGTCAACGCTAATTTCATCTTCCAAGAAAATGTTCATTTATCCTCGTGGCAATTTGTCATCACAAACCCCTGCCATGAATTTACCATCAATCACAAGCATTTGGAATAATCATCCAAGTGACAATCCAACAATCAAATGAATGTAAAATCATTTAGGATGTTGTTAGATCAACCAACAAAACCAATTGCATTTTTCCAAACAATGCAAAAATAGACATGATAACATTTTCATCCGCCACTTAGGTGTAGATGCGTTTACCATACATGGATGAGTGCAATTTTCTTTTTCATAGTTTTAACTCTTGCACTTGAATATGCATCCTACAACTATAAAGATGGAATTTATCCCTTTCAATGGCCTATTCTCATGCGGTATAGTACGGGACCTAATGTATCTCATGCAGGAATCAAAGCAAGCATCTAATAATATGGAAATGTGTTACTTATATCTGGTATCGTAGTTGTATTGATAGTGATACCCTCGCTCGAATATTTGTTGCTAATTGTGGGATTGCCATCCGCACGTGACATTCTTCGCTTGGGGGCCATCGTTCGCAAGTAGATTCGAGAGATAAAGAAGGAGGAATGAATTTGAGATGGGAGAGCGTAAGAGAAGATGGCTTAGTCGAAGACCGTAGTCGAAGATCGAGATGGGGGGAATTGAGCAAACTCTCTCCCTCGCAGCCTTTTGGGGTCCTCTCTCTCTCTCTCTCTCTCTAGCTCTTGGAGGGGTATCCTTGTACCTCTCTCTCGTAGCCTCTCGAGGTCTCCTTGTGCTTTCTTGTGCCTCCTCATGCCTCTTCTTTATAGTGAATTAGAGAAGAGGGGTTGTGGTGGCTAAGAAGAAGAGCTCTTTATGGAGGGGATCTTGGAATTTTTTGTGATCTCATGCCCAAATCATAAATTTGATGGTTCCATTGGCTCCGAAAGGGGAGGTAAAACCCCCAAGACACTTGGTTAGAAATCTTTCAGATTACTCATTCTTTTTCTCCCTGTTCGAAGTGTTGTTTATTGTTTGCAAACTGCGATCGCGGCGCCCGCGATTTCACTAATCCTTCTTTTTTGTAAAGGTGTGGGTTACTATGGGCAATGCGAAAGTTAAACCCACCTACAAGATGAAGAACATAAGAGACTTGTAGGGGGAGAAGATGGAAATAGCCATAAAAACCCAAGCCAAATGGAAAAATAGCTTTCCCCACTCCGATCCTAGGCTTTGGAAGAGGAGGCTAGCCAGGACATGGAGAACCACACTAAGTAGACAGCTGAACCTACTACTTTGGAAGATTGTAGTAGGGGGCAAGCTCCCAACAAATGATAAAATTGGAAAGATGAGGAGCATAAACCCTTTTTGTAGTCTATGTTGTACTTAGCAAGATTTTGTAAAGCATCTACTTTGGACATGCAGGGTGTAAGGCTATATACGGAGAAAACTTAAACAATGGTTCAAGGCTGCCAATCTAAACAAAACGATGAAAATGTAGATAGCCTTATTTTGTGATATAGGGAAAATGGACGAGGAAACCATGAGGTTTTGGAACATAGAGGAGTCCTCTTCTCAAACATGTATGGTCTGATAGGGATAGGGTCCAAATGGCTAAGAGTAAAATACCTAGTGGGGATATGTTTAAGATGTGCCACACATTCTTCTTCTAATAATTTCCCAAATCAACACTACATGTATGGTCACTATAACACTAGTGTTTGTCTTTTTGTGCTATTGTCTATCATGGAATGATGTACATTATCATTCATACAACCTTTGATGAAAATGAATCATGTAACTCGTTGTATGCATGGTGTCACATAACATTGAAAGGAATTACTCGAACATGAACATGGGGATAGCATGCATGTAGTTTCCATTTTTCTCATGTGGTGCAAGTGATCTTGGCAAATTTTCCCACCCATGAAACGTATCACGTGGCTTACTTCATTAACACGAACTATTCGAATGTATGACTTCACATATACTAATCTCTTGAATTTCTAAAGAAGATGGGTGATAATATGTACAAGTACAACATTCAAAATACCAAAGTTGCATACCGTCCTAATGTGGCCACTAGAAAATGGAACCAAAAAAGTGTGGGCATGTCAGATAACATCTCAACCACTTCTCTCATCTTGGTGGATACCAAAATGGCGATTACCCAAACTCAATGAAATCATGCAAATGGAAGGTTATCATAATCAACACACTCCTCCTTCCAAAACAATGGCTCATAACTTACGGGTGCCAATGCCAACTTTTGATGCTAATGAGCTGAGCGTTAATTGTAGTTAAAGAACTAAAATGCTTATTGTTTGGTGAATGGCACCTCTCAATTGGTGTCTATGGGTGTTGTAAAGGTCAAAAGTATGAAATAACAAAATAAACACCACATAGAAGTGGGATAAACATTCACACAGTCATCTCTCTATCCCTCCCTCCGTGCACGCGCACGCGCGCGTGCGCGTGTGTGTGTGTGCGTGTGCGTGTGAGTGCGTGCGTGCGTGCATGCATGTGCGTGTGTGCGTGCGCGCGTATGCGTGCATGTGCATGTGCGTGTGCGCATGCGTGCGTGCGTGTGTGCGCATGCGACGCATGCATGCTCCCCTCTTGCATGAGGATTGGGTCAACCTAGCAAATGACTATCCAAGGTGAGAAGAGTTAGGAGGCCCCACCCTTGCATGGAGAGGCATCCATGAGATTATCTAAGGGTAATCCTAAGAGCTCTTTTGAATAGTGATGGCATTTTCAAATTCTTTAATTTGGTTTTCTTTATTTATCTCAAAAGTTATTGCACCTTTCATTGTAAATTGGGCAGGAAGGAGATGTACTAAAATTATTATTGTTACAAAACTTATCCTCACAAACTTTATGGTGAAGAGGTGGCCAATAAAGAATAGTGCACAGATCCTTAATAACCTAGTCTCTTTTGATGAGAATGAATAAAATCGATGTATTCAAGCACTCAAACTCGTTTACTTGAAGTTCTCCTATTTATGGTTTCTTTTATACTAAGATGTTTTACTTGAAAATGATGGTTGATATCAATCAATGAGGGTTTTCTTTTAGGAAACATTAATGTATGTCGTCTCATGATCTTACATCCACAATGCTAAGCCTAGGCAAGTTTGAAGAGTGATGGATAATTATATTGGTGCACCTTTTTGTTGGTGGGTTTAACTAGCTCACATGGTCAAATTTAAGTGGCCATATTGGTGCCATTAAAGTAGCAACCATGGAGGGCTAGGGACTATATTAGAGTAGCATAACACTAGAGTTTTAGGTATGATTGGAGCAATATGTTAGAGGAAGTAGTGGTGGTGGAGCCACAAATGTTGGATAAAAATTTGATATGCTTTTAGAGCTATTTGCTTGGACAATGTTGAAGCTAGATTGCAAAGAGTGGTGGCCTCTCACTTATGAATAATAATATTGTCCAACTCTCCTAAGTCATACTTGAATCTAGTTGGCCTAAGGTATTAGCGACTAGTAATTACTACATTGAATTTATTAGTTTAATAATTATTAGCTACTTTTTAACAAGAATCTAGCAAGAGGTGAATTGATGATGCATTTTTTATAAGGTTTCTACATTAATAAATGATTTGAATTGAAATTATTTAAAATTGGCATCCATTTTACATTGTCTTGATTTTTTTTAAAAAGCAATATATGATTGACACTTCAATGTAAATTTCATGCATCACTTACTTCCATTTTTTTCTAAACTTCCATTTTAGATTGGAAAGCAATTGATGAAATTTTTGTCTAGATTGCTATCGAGTGGCCAATAAATACATCTTATGCATTTTTAGGCGTATTATCACCAATAGCAAGACATGCCTCATCTTCCACAAGGCCTTTAGAGGTAGTAGTGTTATAAGTGATTGACATCACTTATCAATCCATGTAGCAGTACTCTGTTGTCATTTGGCAACTAACACACAACACGTCATGTAGGATCATAGCAGTAATTGGTTTCATTGAGTTTGTCCTTATTCATAACATATTGAATACCTAAATTCTTCCATCCATGTTCATATTATTGCTGCAAGGGTTATATAATTTTTGCCCAACTCACTTTGTAGGTTGCTCTATGAGAGCAAAATTCAAATGGTGCAACAATCTAACGTTGCTTGCACCTATGCAGAGGTGTGAAATAGAGGTTCTAATATCAATCATCATTGGAAACATTGGTCACATGCCAAAAAATATATATCACAATAGCAATGCAAGAGCAAGATGATATATTACTAAAGTTAACGACAAGAATAAGAATGACAATGAGTACATAACCGTGAAATAAACAAGGTAAAGTGTGTAAAAGTCCAATGCCTCCTTTTGAAGTTTAATCTCGATGTGACATTTCTCTTTCTTAGTTGTTTGGCACGAGCTCTTTTTGCATGTGAGGGTTAGCTTGAGTGTGTGTGCACTATCTCTTGAAATTGATTTGTAAACTTCTCTATCATTTTCATCTATATTTTGTATATGCATTAATGCCCTTCCCAATTGAGAAGACATGTCTCAACTATTTGTTTCAAGTTCTCATCTACAATGCCTATGTCATTTGATTCATATGCTCTTGCCAATATTTGTGCAAATCATCATACTCCTTCAAGTATGTGGCTTTAAGTAGTTTGTTGTCTTTAGTGAAGTCTTTGGATTTTTATTTGATGACTAGTTTGTTATAGCTAGTCTTTAGACCGATAGGAAGGTCAAGTTTAAAAAACTGTTCAATGGTTATATGTTGTTTGTCCTTGATGTTTTTCAACATGTTTAGTTGTTAGAACCCTTGGTTGCTTCAAATATTCTCTCTTGATGCTCCATCGACCTAGAGAGATTGTCAATCATCTTGTAGGCCATCTCTCTAGCCTCTCTTTACTACTACAAATTTTTAAACCTGATCTTGGAGTTGGGCCATCTAAGCTTCATAGGTTTACTATTTGTCCAAGGAAGTTGGACTTGCCCCCCTCTCGTAAATTACCATGCCCTAAAGTTGCATTGTCTCCACCTCCTTACTTTTAAATTGTTATTTGAGCAATTACACTCTTCTTGCAAGGTCTTTCCCCGCCTCATTAAATGTAGTCATAGACTAAATGAGTTGATGGAGCCATTTTGCTATTGTTTTTGATTTGGCTTGAAGCAATGGAAGAAGGCCTACCCTCTACTTGTAAATATGTGAGGGTTGGGGCACTCAAGAAGGGTTAATCAGCGTTAGGAGGGTATACGAAGATTTAATAGAGACAACAAGAAAGGGAAGTTAAATGTTGTAGGGAATATTAAAAGTTTCAAATTCGATTATGGTTGCAGTAGGACTGATGTAGCGTATATATTGTTGACTATTAGGCTATTGTAATGTTCTAGTCATCATTGAAAGGTGAGAAGAATAGAAGCTTGCTTGGAAAAGCTATGGTGGGAGAGCAAGAGCAAGAAATAGAGAAACGCAAAATGGGAACTCCAACAGTCACAATGTGTGACCGGGCCTTCCTTTATTTAAACTGTCACTAAAAGAATAAAGAATAAAGTGACGGTGATGGGCGCCTGCCACCTGCAATGTGCAATAGCGGGTACTCTCAGTGTAGTAATATACGGGTGGCTAAGTGGAGGCGCCTTTACCCCCAACAACCTCCCACTTAAAGGCGAACCTGCCCCAGTGGGGAGTGAAAAGAAAAAAGAAAAGATTGTATAATGTACACATGTACAATAGGATGAGGAAAAATATTATCTCATCCAACGCCTATCAATCTCCTTAGGAAGGCAAAATGCTCATTAGGTGAGGCTTTTGGTGAGGATATCTGCATGATTTTTGTTGATGAAGATCTTAACAAGATCAATAGACCTGTCCTCCATGACCTCACATATAAAGTGATACCTCACCTCAATGTGTTTTGTCTTCGCATGGAAGACTAGATTCTTAGCTAGCTCAATAGCACACATAGAATCTGAATGCATGGTAGGTATAGTATCAATCCCAAGGTCATGAATCAAATGACCTAATAACCATATGGCCTCCTTGCAAGCCTTAGTGGCTACAACATACTTGGCCTCAGTGGTAGAGAGAGTCGTACACTTCTGAACCCTGGACATCCAAGAGACATCACCTCTAGCATAGGTGAATACATAGCCAAAAGTGGACTTCCTACTATCTGCATCTCTTGCATAATTAGAGTTTGTGTATCCCACAACTCTTGTATCCTAGCTGCCATAGCAAATACATATATTTGCTGTGCCCTTCAAGTATCTTATGATACCCTTCACGACATCCCAATGTTTCTTGCCAAGTGTAGCCATACAGCATGCCACAACACCACATGTAAAGGCAATATTTGGACAAATGACTATCACGGCATACATCAAACTGTCCACGGCTGATGCATAAGGGATATTGGCCATCTCAGCCCATCATCTGCAATCAGTCTATGAAACCTTCACATAAGAAGGTAATGGAAAACCAATAGGCTTCACGTCCTCTGCATGCGGAAACGCTCAAGGACTTTATGAATGTACTCCCTCTATGAGAGGTAGAGTAGTCCTTGATGCTTGTCGCGCTATACCAAGAATGCCAGAGATTTGTCCCAAATCCTTCATCTCAAAACTCTTCTTTAGCTAAGATTTAAGAGTATCCAGCTCATCGTGAGCTTTCCCCGCTATCAGCATATCATCCACGTAAAGTACCAAAATAAGCAATGTGCTATATGGGCTTTTTCCGTGTAAAGATATGGATCCATAGGACTTATGTTGTAGCTTGTGAGTGCAAAAAGGCATCAAACTTATGATACCACTCCCTAGGTGCCTGCTTCAAGCCATAAAGACTTTTCTTCAACTTGCACACTAGGTGCTCCCTGCCATGTTCTGTAAAGCCCTTAGGCTACTCTATGTAAATATCATCATGCAAATCCCCATGCAAGAATGCAATCTTGACATCCATTTGATACATGTCCAAAGTCAAGCTGTGCGATTAAGGCCAAAACCAAGCATAGGGTGGTCATCTTGACCATAGGAGAAAAGACTTCATCAAAGTTAACTCCACGCTCTCGTTTAAAACCCTTAGCAACAAGTCTTGCTTTATAAGCTGGGTTGGGGTATCTAGGGGTACTTTTCAGCTTGTATACCCATTTGCATAGCAAAGCCTTTGTGCCCTTAGGCGATGCAACCAAATCCCAAGTCATATTTTTATGCAAGGAGTCTATCTTAGGTTGCATAGCTGTCTCCTATGAGTGACTTTCACCCCTGCGCATAGCCGCATCATAGGTGAGAGGCTCTCTTGCATATGTAACCAAGACATAGTGCATGGAGGGCTCAAATCTATCAGGGGACGTTTATCTCTAGTAGACCGACTCCGCTGCATGTCCAACATCCTATCCAACACCCTAGCCATGTGGACCAATTGCTACTGCATGATGTCCAACTACCTATGCAGGAGCACGTAGCTCCTCTTGGAATATAACCTTGCGTAGCTCTACCACCTTCTCAAGCTACGGATGCATATTATCTTCATGGAAGACTACATCATGGTTGCGGATGAATTTTTGCGCATGTGGATCCTAGAGGCAATAACCCATCTTGTTGGCATCTCCATAGCTAAGGAAAATGCATTTGACAGGATCCAGCTTACTATGCTTGTCCTTGGGTACATGGCAGCATGCCTCACATCCAAAGACACGCAGATACGCATAAGATGGAGGTTTCCCACTCCATGCCTCCTCTGCAACCTGGAAATCCAAACCATTGGAAGGTGATCTATTTATGATATGCACAGTTGTATTGACTGCCTCAGCCCAAAAGCTCTATGGTAGGCATGCATGACTAAGCATATTGCGTATACACTCCTGGATGGTTCTATTCATCTGCTCAGCCAAACCATTCTGGGGTAGAGTATAGGGGGCAATCAATTAACACTTAATACCCCTCTCATCACATAGCAGCTCAAAGGCACGTGACACATATTCTCCCCCATTGTCAGTCTTAATGCATTTAAGTCTATACCCAGTCCGGTTCTCAAAGGCACGTGACACATATTCTTCCCCATTGTCAGTCTTAATGCATTTAAGTCTATACCCAGTCCGGTTCTCAACCAATGTAAGTCATCTCTAAAATATAGCCAAGACATCGGATTTATGCTTAATGGGATAAGTCCAGGCTTTACGCGAAAAATCGTCAATAAATATCACAAAATACTTTGCACCATCCATAAACTGACATGGTATGGGCCCACAAAAATATAAATGTACCAATGCCAAGTGCTCACTCATGCGGGTCCTACTAGACTTCTTATGTGTATGTCTGCCATAAAGAGAATGCTCACATGAATCAAAACATGCATAGTTAAGGGGCGGTAAGTATTGCAAACCAGAAAGCATTTTCATTCACTTCAAGGATATATGGCCCAAACGGGCATGCCAAAGAGATACATGTGGGACGGAACCCACTAACAAAATATGGTCAATGGAGAACCCATCGACGACAAGAGGATAGAGACTACTAGCTGCCTTGGCACCTCTAGCTAGCACAAGTCTACCAACGTGTGATCTTCCAAGTAGAATCCCCAAAAGAGACATGAAACCCAGCATCATCAAGCTGCCCTATAGACATAAGACTACGTGTAAGCGCATGTACATGACATATATCCTATAACAAAAAAGTAATACCAATAGAGAACTACAGTTGTACATCCCCAATGCTAATAATAGTAAGTGGCTTGTCATCACTTAAGTGAGCTGAACCAGAGATAGTGCAGGAGGAGTGGAACTACTCACAGCATGGTGTAACATGAAATGAAGCACTAGAATCCAAAAGCCAGCACTGCGCATACATAGAGTGAACCTCAGTCAATGGTGTAGCATCACAAGAACTAGATGCAACTATGTACTCCCCATCGGAGTCATCAGTCTGCATGACATTTATCTCCTCAAGTTTCACACTGGATTTTGTAGGCACAATCCTGTGATCAGAGGACTTTTTCTGTACTTTGTCTTTCTCCTTCTCTTTGCACTTCTCATTGCATAACTCATGACATTGTGGGCATACACGACCCTTCTTGCTACAATGGTGACATGTCACATTAGCATTTCTCCCACGAGACTTGTTGTACAACTTACCACGCAACTTAGACTTAGACTTCTGCGAGGCTCTGCCATAGCCATTCCCTAAAAGGTGAGAAGGATCGAAGCTTGCTTGGAAGAGCTATGGTGGGAGAGCAAGAGCAAGAAAGAGAGAGATATAAAGTGGGAACTCCAATAGTCACAATGTGTGACCGATCCTTCCTTTATTCAAATTGTCATTGAAAGAATAAAGAATAAAGTTACGATGATAAGCGCCTGCCACCTGCAGTATGTAGTGGTGGGTACTATCAATGTAGTAATACGCTGGGGGCTAGGCAGAGGTGCCTTTACCCCCAAAAACCTTCCACTTAAAGGCAAATTTTCCTTGATGTATGGAGTGAAAATAAAAAAGAAAAGACAGTACAATGTACACATGTACAACAGGATGAGGAAAAATGTCATCTTATCCAACGCCCATTAATCTCCTGAGGAAGGCAAAGTGCTCGGTAGTGAGGCTTTTCGTGAGCAAATCTGTAGAATTTTCATTAATGGATATCTTGACAAGGTCAATAGACTTGTCCTCCACGACCCCACATATGAAGTGATACCTCAACTCAATGTATTTCGTCTTCGCATGGAAGACTAGATTCTTGTCTAGCTGAATAGCACTCATAGAATCCGAATGCAGCGTAGGTATAATATCAATCCCACAGTCATGAACCAAACGGGCCAATGATATGGCTTCCTTGCAAGCCTTAGTGGCTGCAACATACTCCCCTTTAGTGGTAGAGAGAGCCACCCTGGACATCCAAGAGACATCACCTCCAGCATAGGTGAATACATAGCCAAAAGTGGACTTCCTACTATCGGTATGTCTTGCATAATTGGAGTGTGCATACCCCACAACTCCTGTATCCTCGCTGCCATAGCAGATATACATATCTGCTGTGTCCTTTAGGTATCTCATGATACCCTTCATGGCATCCCAATGTTTCTTGCTAGGTGTAGCCATATAGTGTGCCACAACACCAGTTGTAAAGGGAATATTTGGATGAGTGGCTATCATGGTATACATCAAATTGCCCAGTGCTCTGCTGCCCACGGCTAATGCATAAGGGATCTTGGCCATCTCGACCCTTTGCTCATCTGTCTGCAGACAATCGACCTGTGAGACCTTCACATAAGAAGGTAATGGACAACTAATAGGCTTCACGTCCTTTGCACGCAGAAACGCTCAATGACTTCATGAATGTACTCCTCCCTCTATGAGAGGTAGAGTAGTCCTTAATGACTGGCATGCTTAATGCGCATACCAAGAATGTGAGAGGCGTGTCCCAAATCCTTCATCTCAAAGCTCTTCTTCAGCTGAGATTTTAGAGCATCCAGTTCATGTGAGCTTTCCCTGCTAACTATCAACATATCATCCACATAAAGTACCAAAATAAGCAATAAGCCATCACGTGCTTTCCTCGTGTAAAGACATGGATCCATAGCACTCATGATGTAGCCCTATGAGTGCATAAAGGCATTAAACTTATGATACCACTCCCTAGGTGTCTGCTTCAAGCCATAAAGAATTTTCTTCAACTTGCACACTAGGTGCTCCCTGCCATGTTATGTAAAGCCCTTAGCTTGCTCCATGTAAATCTCATCATGCAAATCCCCATGTAGCAATGCATTCTTGGAATCCATCTGATACATGTCCAAGTTAAGTTGTGCGACTAAGGCCAACGACTAAGGCTAAAACCAAGCGTAGGGTAGTCATCTTGACCATAGGAGAAAATACTTCATCAAAGTTAACTCCATGCTCCTGTTTAAAATCCTTAGCAACAAGTCTTGCCTTATAAGACGACTTGGGGTGTCCAGGGGTACTTTTCGACTTGTATACCCATTTGCACGGCAAAGCCTTTGTGCCCTTAGGCGATGCAACCAAATCCCAAGTCATATTTTTATGCAAGGAGTCTATCTCAGACTGCATAGCCATCTCCTAGGAGCGACTGTCACCCCTGTGCATAGCCTCATCGTAGGTGAGAGGCTCTCTTGCATATGTAACCTAGAATAGTACATGGAGGGCTCAAATCTATCAAGTGGACATCTATCTCTAGTAGACCGTCTCATGGTAGGCTCTACTGCATGTCCAACATCCTGTCCAACACCCTAGCCATGTGGACCAATTATTGCTGCAGGTTGTCCAACTAGCTTTGCAAGAGAATGTGGCTCCTCTCAAAATATAATCCTGCTTATCTCTACCACCTTCTCAGGCTACCGATGCATATTATCTTCATGGAAGACTACATCGTGGTTGTTGCGGATGACTTTCCGCGCATGCGGATCCAGAGGTGGTAACCCATCTTGTTGGCATCTCGATAGCCAAGGGAAATGCATTTGATACTCTTAGGATCTAGCTTATTATGCTTGTCCTTGGGCACGTGGCAATATGCGTCACATCCAAAGACACGTAGATGCACATAAGACAGAGGTTTCCTAGTCCATACCTCCTTTGCAACCTAGAAATCCAAACCATTGGAAGGTGATCTATTTATGATATGCACAGCTGTACTAACTGCCTCAGCCCAAAGCTCTATGGGAGGCCTACATGGCTAAGCATACTACGTACACGTTCTTGGATGGTTATATTTATCCGCTCAGGCAAACAATTTTGGGGTGGGGTATAGGGGGCAATCAACTGATGCTTAATACCCCTTTCATCACAACGATGTTCAAAGGCACATGGCACATATTCTCTCCCATTGTCAGTCGTAAGGCATTTCAGCCAATGCCCAGTTTGGTTCTCAACCAACGTAAGCCATCTCTGAAACACAACCAATACATTTGACTTAAGCTTAATGGGATAAGCCGAGACTTTATGTGAAAAATCATCAATAAATGTCACAAAATACTTTGCACCACCCATAGACTGATAGGGCATGGGTCCATAGACATCCGAATGTACCAAAGCGAAGGGCTCACTCATGTGTGTCCTACCATACTTATTATGCGTATTCCTAGTTTATCTGTCATAAAGACAATGCTCACACGAATCAAAACATGCATAGTCAAGGGCCGATAAGTACTACAAACCAAAAAACATTTTCATTCCCTTCAAGGACATATGGCCCAAACAGGCATGCCAAAGAGATACATGTGGGATGAAACCCACTAATAAAACATGGTCAATAGAGGGCCCATCAAGTACAAGAGGATAGAGGCTGCCAGCCTTGGCACCTCTAGCAAGCACAAGTCTGCTATGCATGATTTTCCAAGCAGAATCCCCAAATGAAACATGAAGTCCAGTATCATCAAGCTGCCTTGCAAACATAAGACTGTGTGTAAGCACATGTACATGACGTACATACTGTAACATAAAAGTAATGCCAATAGAGAACTGCAGCCGTACATCCCCAATGCCGACAATAGCAAGTGACTTGTCATCACCCAAGCAAACTGAACCAAAGACAGTGCGGTAGGAATGTAATCACTCACACATGGTGTAACACGAAATGAAGCACTAGAATCCAAAAGCCAGCATTGTGCATACATAGAGTGAACCTTGATCAACGGCATAGCATCACAAGAACTAGTTGCAAGTATGTACTCCCCATTAGAGTCATCAGTCTACATGATATTTATCTCCTCGATTTTCACACTGGATTTCATAGGTACCATGCTGTGATCAAAGTCTACATGATATTTATCTCCTCGATTTTCACACTGGATTTCATAGGTACCATGCTGTGATCAGAGGACTTTTACTGTACTTTGTCCTTCCCCTTCTCTTTGCACTTCTCATCGCGCAACTCATGACATTGTGGGTGTATATGACCCTTCTTACTACAATGATGACATGTCACATTAGCATTTCTCCCACGAGACTTGCTATGTGACTTACCACACGACCTAGACCTAGACTTCTACAAGTCTCTGCCACGGCCATTCTCATGGTCATTCTTTCCATTACCATCTCTGTCTCTAACACTCAAAGCATGCGACACACGAGAGGGATCCAAGTTCTTACGGTTGATCTCTTCTTGTAAAAGAGCACTCTCTACATCAGGCAAGTTCAAAATAGTAGCAGGAGTACATAAGGTAGTGCGGAATACATCCCATGACTCACTCATAGTCCTAAGCAAAAACAATGGAGTAACCTCATCATTGAAGGTAATGCCCTACGAAGTCAAGTTCTTGCGAATACCATGGAACTGGCTCAAATGAGCAGACATCGTCATGTTCTCCTTCAAGCGCAGGTCCATAAGTTGCTTCAGCCACAATACATCTGACTTGCTGGACTTTTCTTGTCATATAGATTCTTGATTTTATCCCAAAGCTTCCAAGCACTCTTTGCTTTCTCAACCACATTGTATTGCACCTGTTCAATGAGAGACAATGGACTTGCATAACTCATCAAGCTCATCATATTTGTCATCAATCATAGTTTTAGGTTGCTCACCATCCATAAGTTGCTTTAGCCAATACAACTGACTTGCTGGACTTTTCTTGTCATAGAGATTCTTGATTTTATCGCAAAGCTTCCAAGCACTCTGTGCTTCCTCAACCACATTGTAATGCATCTATTCAGTGAGAGACAATGGACTTGCATAACTCATCAAGCTCATCATATTTGTCATCAATCATAGTTTTAGGTTGCTCACCATGCATCCTTAGTGGCTTTATTTGCAATTTCTGCACCAATACCTACCAAACTTAGCTCTTTCAACAAGCATAATTCATACCATCAAGCTTAATGATGTTGAAGATAGGACTATCAGTGAAAGAAGATGCCAACCTGCAGTCCAAAATAGTGGAGACAGTACAAAATTGCTTGTTGTTTTCTACTGTAAATAGCCAAAATACCACCAAAACCAAGGCAAAATGACCACAAACTGACAGCTAACAATGCTACCCACCAAGTACTATCAAAAGTACATAAAATCAGGATGATTTAATATGAAAAATACATCACAGTCCATACATAACTGCTTGCTGTAATAAATTATAGCCAGGTACAATGAGAGCAAACTGTAGGCAAAATGAATGCACCAAGTCAACCACTGATTGCCAAAGCATAACCGTCATCAAGTGGGCATAAATCAGCAAGGTACAATCATACGGACATCGAGAAAACACCCAAGCATGTCAAATGAATCTGCCAACAAGCTAACACACCCCCTGTGTAATAGGGTAAAGTGTACACAACACTGGTAAGACCTGACACAAATAGGTGTATGCTCAGGGAGTGCAAAGCCCAAATCAACCCAACTACATATGTAAGGACCATGGCATATCAACCATGCAACATCCAAGTGAACATCCTAGTCTCAAGTATCCGAATGCTCGAGTAGTATAAACCACTTGCTCAATGTCTGTCAAGCGTATCAAGATGCTCCCAATGGCACAAAAGTCATAGATATCAAGCAAAGAAGCTCAACAAGGGCATATGATAGCACTAGTGCCAGAAGATCCATGATAAAGCATCAATAAGACATCACGAGCATACAGGCCGTGTAGCATCCGTACATATCATCCATAGACATCAAGTACATCCAAATTATAACTCTGGCAAGCAAGCTTTGGGCAATCAAGCCAAAGCAAGGCTCAGTAGCATCCAACTCTAGACAATTTAACAGGCATGTAGAGATCCAAATACTATGAGAAGCGAGCTCAAGATTAAACAATAAGCCAAGAGCAAATCCAAGCTCTATGTCGATCCTCAAGAGTTACTACATCAATGTATATAGCCAAGACAAATCCAAGAGGTATTAAATATCCACTAAGAAGTACGATCAGCCCTATTGTAAACAGCTTGAAATAACTATCAGTGCTCAATCCAAGCTCAAATCAATATCCAAGGCAAAGGCAACATGTGGCATACTCCACATACATGGGTACATCATGAAGCTCCCAAACCATATCCATAGGCATTAGGCATAAATTCCCCTATAGATGCTTGCTGTCCAGAACTATATATAGCCATAAACCTTGTGAAAAATGAGCTATCAATGGCTCAAAGCATCCCACAAGTGCTCCAAAGCATGAACATAAGGTCCAAACACAATAATAGCATCTCCCTAGCATAATACAAGCCATAGGCATAACAAAACATGCTGTCCTTGAAGTATAACAACAATCTGCCCTATTTCCACAATAAAGGGCTAAAGCTCAACATGTCAAAACTGAGCTCAAATCCAAAGGATGAATGTCGAGATGGTCAGTAATCATTGCCAAGGTTCCAAGGACTATTTCCAAGTTGTAGAGGGGCTTGGGAGTGAGGAAATCTGACAGGGGAGGCAACAACCCAAACAGTCGCAAACACGCCAATTATTGTTGGGTTTGCTGTTGCTTGTGTTGAGGGTCATGGGGCATATGGGGGGTAGCAATGATGCTCAAAGAAGCCCACTCAAGTGGCAGATCAAGCCTATTCAAGGTTGGTGTAAGCTGAGAAACAATGGAAGCATATGAACATACTTAAGTGGAAGAAGCCATGGTGGCTACCCGAGAAGGAGACCCCATGAATGTAGGGATTCAACAGGAAGCTGAAGACTCCATGAACCAATCTCGAGTAGTCATGAATCCATGTTCTGATACTAGTTGAAAGGCGAGAAGGATTGAAGCTTGCTTGGAAGAGCTATGGCGGGAGAGTAAGAGCAAGAAAGAGAGAGACACAAAAAATGGGAACTCCTATAGTCACAATGTGTGACCGGGCCTTCCTTTATTCAAATTATCACTGAAAGAATAAAGAATAAAGTGACGATGACGGGTGCCCACCACCTGCAGTGTGCAATGGCGGGTATTTTCAGTGTATTAATACATGGGCGGCTATGCGGAGGCGCCTTTACCCCCAACATTCCCACAATCATTCTTTCCATTACCATCTCTACCTCTAATAGTCAAAGCATGCGACACACGAGAGGCATCCAAGTTTTTACGGTTAATCTTTTATTGCAGAAGAGCACTCTCTACATCAGGCAAGTTCAAAATAGTAGCAAGAGCACATAAGGCAGTGCGAAATACATCCCATGACTCACTCAGAGTCCCAAACAAAAACGATGGAGTAACCTCATCATTGAAGGTAATGCCCTGCAAAGTCAAGTTCTTGAGAATACCATGGAACTGACTAAAATGAGCAGACATCGTCATATTTTTCTTCATGCGCAGGTCCATAAGTTGCTTCAGCCAATACATCTGACTTGCTGGACTTTTCTTGTCATAGAGATTCTTGATTTTATCCCAAAGCTTCCAAGTACTCTGTGCTTCCTCAACCACATTGTAATGCACCTGCTCAATGAAAGACAATGGACTTGCATAACTCATCAAGCTCATCATATTTGTCATCAATCATAGTTTTAGGTTGCTCACCATGCATCCTTAGTGGCTTTATTTGCAACTTCTACACCAATGCTTGCCAAACTTGGCTCTTCCAATAGGCATAATTCGTACGATCAAGCTTAGTGATGTTGAAGATAGGACTATTAGTGAAAGAAGATGCCATACTGTAAGCTGAAACAGTGCAAACAGTTCAAAACTACTTGCTATTTTCTGTTGGTAAATAGCCAAAATACCACCAAAACCAAGGCAGAATGACCACGAATTGATAGCTAATGATGCTGCCCACCAAGTACCATAAAAAATATATAAAATTAGGATGATTCAACATGAAAAATACATCACAATCCATGCATAACTACTTGTTATAATAGATTATAGCTAGATACAATGAGAGCAAATTATAGGCAAAATGAATGTGCCATATCAACCGCTGACTATTGGAGTATAACCAACATCAAACATGCATAAATCAGCAAGTGATAGTCATACGGACATCAAGTGCTCACTGAAGCATGTCAAATGAATTCATTAGTAAGTTGGCACACACCGTGTGTAGTAGGGCAAAGTGTACACAATACTAGAAAGACCTAACATAAATAGGTGTATGCTTAGGGAGTGCAAAGCCCAAATCAGCCCAAGTATATATGTGAGGACCACGACATATCAACCATGCAACATCCAAGTGAAGATCCCAGTCTCAAGTATCCAAATGCTCAAGTAGCATGAACCCACCTGGTCTATGTCTATCAAGCATATCAAGACACTCCCGCTGGTCTATGTCTATCAAGTGTATCAAGACACTCCCACTGGTCTATGTCTATCAAGCGTATCAAGACACGCCTGCTGGCATAAAAGCCGTAAATGTCAAGCAAGAAAGCTCAAACAAAGCATGTAAGAGTGCACCAATGACAAGTGTTCGAGATCAAGCATCAATGAGACATCCCGAGCATATAGGCTTCGTAGCATCCATACATAACATCAAGTACATCCAAACTGTAACTCTGGCAAGATAAGAAATAGCAAAAGTAAGCTCCATGCAATCAAATGTCAAGCCCAAGTAAGCCGTAGTAGCAATCAACTCCAAGACAATGTAACTAGCATGTAGTAGTGGCATAGGTCAAGCATGTCAAGACTGATCAGACATAAGTGAGGTACATGCCAAAGTACATCCAAAGATGGAGATTCAAGTGCTACAAAGAGGAGGTCAAGCTCAACCAATGATCCAAAGCAATATCAAGCTCAAAGTTGATCCCCGATGATCAATATATCAATGTACATCTCCAAAGTATGTCCCGATTCCAAGAGGCATAAGCAAACATGAAGTAATAGGCTTCAGCCCACTATTGTAAAACAACGATTTATTATTGAAAACTATGATTTTTAAGCCCAAAAATCAATCCAAGATCATGGCAAAACATATGCTTTGCATCCCCCAACAATCAGTCATCAATAGGCATCAAATCGCTTAACTAGAAAGCTCCAAATAAGCATAGCCATCAACTACTAGTGTAGCATTGATATTTAGTGTCTATAAGCTACTGCAAAGTGTTTCAAAATACTACTATAGGATCTTAGATCAATGTTCAAGGCTTGGGAGGCTTCAAAGCATATCAAGCATCATTGCAAGGGGTGCCAGAATGATCTAGGAGCAAGGCATGACCATCATTTGATGTGGGGAGATGTTGTCCACTTCAGCCTAGAGCAAGTGTTTTTCACACTAATCTGATTGGGGTTTTTGCTCATATTTTTGTGATGGTTAGGGTGATAGGAAGCTCAAGGGGGCACCAAAGAAGGCACACAACAAGCATTAGGTGCCCCACTAAGGCCCATGTAAGATATGGAGCCAACAAGATACAATGGTGCTACCCCCTTCTTCTTCTTAGACTTGTAGACTTGTAACCAACGTGAAACCCTGAAGAAGATAAATGAATACCTTTGTTGAAATGCCTTGAGAGTGCCCAAAGGGGCCGGGTAGGTGCTCGAGAAGCCAGGGAGTGATGGGAGCTCGAGAGAGTCGGCTATGCCTACGGGGAAGAAGACCCAATGAGTATAGGTAATCAATAGGAAGTTGAAAGAATCATGAACCAAGTTGGAATGCTTGAGCAACCATGCGTTGATACCAATTGAAAGGTGAGAAGGATCGAAGCTTGCTTGAAAGAGCTATGGCAGGAGAGCAAGAGCAAGAAAGAGAGAGACACAAAATGGGAACTCCAATAGTCACAATGTGTGACCAAGCCTTCCTTTATTCAAACTGTCACTAAAAGAATAAAGAATAAAGTGACGATGATGGGCACCCACCAGCTGCAGTGTGCAGTGGCAGGTATTGTTAGTGTAGTAATACATGGGCGGCTAGGCAGAGGTACCTTAACCCCCAACAACCATTGTTATATTTGTAGAGTTCATGGGTATTGTATTGGCATTATCAAGTTCCTACAACACAATATTAGTGTGCTACATCTATAGATTCCACAAGTTTTGTAGTGGTAGTTGTCCCCTTAAGGAAATCATGGGGTTCTTAATGTGAATGGGGATATCTTTTCTATTAAGGATTTTCCTACCACAATTGGTTCTATTATGGTTGGTGCAAATATAGAAGCAATGCCTTCACAATTAGAGAAATGGCTTTTTGTGTTGATGTTCCTTCAAATGTCGAGACTAAGATACAATGGTTAGGGTTGTGTAGCAAAGTGCTCTAATGATAACGTTAGTGTTTGTCTCGAGAGCCAACTATAGAGCTATTCATTAGCAATTATGGCAAGAAGAGGGTGTTTTGGCATAATAGAAAGTGGAGGAGCTACAAGCGGAATACCACCATTCATTTGTACCATGTTTCCACACTATGTAGGATTGTTTAAAGATAATAGCCATAATGCCCTATAGATTGTCAGCACTAGTCTAAGCCTTAGTTTTCATAGTTTTGCTTATTTCTAAGGTGCTAGGGGTTTAGCCTAATTGCTTGACTCTACATTAATTGTGTCATTTGTGTTTAGAGCATGTGGCCCTGGTTTGCACCTTACAATAGTGACATATTTGTATAGTTTGAGCATGAGGGTTAAGTCTTTTACACATTTAATGTTTGCAAGTTTCCTAATTATTCATTCTCATTCATACTTGTATCCCATCACAACGCTTGCACTCTCCTCTCCCAACTTAACATGTTTATGTGAGCAAGTCCACATTGAACATTTTAGTTTTACTTACAAGTTCATGTAATTTGCAAGGGGGCGAGTTTCAACACTGGGATTTTACACTTTCTCCACATGTTGTAGGGATTTTAAAAACCAACTCTAAATATCAATGGGTTGGCATCAAGAATGAAAAATTAATAGAAATAATATTAAAGAGACGTTGATGCATTTAAGAATATTTTTTCACTTTTTTGGTTTCCATCTTAATCTATTCCTACTATTTTTACTTGTTGGTTGTCAATTGCCAGTTTTACCAGTTGTTATATTACGGTAGTTGCTATTTATAGTAGCTTATGAGGTTGATGCTTCCATTAACTACTAATATTCTTGACAATTTTCTTCACACTATTGACTCTAATAGTTTCTATTTCTAGCCATTACCATCTTTCCAATTGTAATGTTTAGCATTTATTGAATTTAGTTAACATTTGCACCCTTCTAGATGAGTGCTAGTCCCTTAATAATCATGTAGCACATACCATAGATGTGGAATGTTAGGATATGAGTGGTTTGGAGGAATAATATTTGGGTTGATGGACGTGTGGCTTGTGTTGGTGAAGCTAAGGAATGCATTTGGCCTCCTTAGGACTATGAAAATTTAAGCTTTGGTGGATGAGAAGATGTTAGTAAAGATTATGTTGCTGATGGTATTGGTGCATTTAATTTGTGCGTGCTTAGAGACAAAGACCTGATTTTTTCAATCATATATTGTTCTTCTAGTTTTTTGGTGCAAGGTTAATAATAACAAAGGGTTTTTGTTGGTATGGATCCTCTGTCTTAACAGGTTCTCTGGCTTGTAAATAACCACACATTTTGTAGTCTTTGGCTTTATGAAACTAGTGATTAGCTTCTCGATTAATACTAGTATCATATGCTTTGTTTTAGATGGAGGTGCTAGTTTGGACTTACTATCATTGGGTAATTGTGTTGAAGATTCCATAATATGCTACTTCTGTCTTGTATTAGGTAGCTACAACATGCAATATTTGAGATAATGCCCTTACACGCATGGAGTAGAGATTTTAGTAGCCATCTTAGCATAGTACTCCTCCTTTTATAAAACTTACCCCTTCCAATGGTTTTTTTTCATGCCATCCATCATGTGTTACTTCCTCTTTAAGAGGATTCTTAACTTTATTGTCTTGGTTTCCACTCTATCTTTTACTTTTGCTTTCCCTTCTTAGCATAGGTTGAGATGGCTTCTTTGTTCCTATTTAGCTTGGTTGCCTTGACTAAAAGCAATGATGAGTCTCACACTTGGTAGTATTAAGTGTCTCTTTGTGCAACATAGTCCAATTGTAGCTTGTCAAAAACTTGAAATACTTGCAAGCAATACTTGTTTTCTCATGTCCTCGTGGTTAGGTAGTGCATAGAAAAGGATCGATGTATTTTCTATTCCAATGCTTATCACAATCTTGTACTTCATGAGTCTTACACTTGGGAGTATTAAGTGCCTCTTTGTGCGACATGGTCCACATTGTAGCTCGTTTAGAACTTGAAACGCTTGCAATCGATACTTATTTTCACACATCTTCAAGGTTAGGTAGTGCATAGAAAAGGATCAATGTATTTTCTATTCTAATGCTTATTACAGCTGTGCACTTCAATAAAAGTGAATATGTGTTTCCCCACTATGGTTGATAATAACATTAGTTGCAACAAGTCAGGTTGTCCAATTTGTATCCAAATATTATATATGAAGGTAGTTTGATCAAATTCATCATCGATGAGAATATCCAATGTACATTCTTTCTTTGTAATCAGCCTACTCTTAAGTAAGCAAGTGATACTATGGGCTTATCCTCAATATCGAGATTTGTTATCTATACTATTCTTACTTCAACATTTCTTGTTGTGTTTATGCCATTAGCAAGGGTGCATCCTTAATTTTTCTCTCACTCTCTAGGCTTAAGTTTATAGTAACTTGATATATGGATTCTCATACTATGGACTTTCTATTGGAGTTATGGTTATATGATGCACAAACATAACTTGGAGGAGTAACTTAAGAGCACACAACACAAAGTGTATTGTGAAGTTGTTAGATATGCTAAATACCCCACGCTCATAAGGTGCCATTAATGATCCATGGTGCTCTAAGTTGTAAGGCCCCCATAATGAGGAGAAGCCATGTGCGAGCACAAGCATTGAGTGGGTCTTGACTTGTATGTCAGACAAGGTCTATCTGATCGGATGGCAAAAAGGTGACCTTTGTGGATCTAGCCTTTGGGTTAAATAGAGTAGTTATGCTAGTAGCAACTCAAGGCACAATGCTAGTGGCCCCCTAGCTGATGGGGGTCTTAGGTTAGTGCCCTCGACCTGATGGTAAAGGGAATATTCCCTGGCCGTTTACGAAAGATTTGTAATATAGTTCAACATGTCGACTGGACTACCTTCCCACGCTATAAAAGGAAGACCCCTCTAAAGCAATCACCAATCTATCTTTCATGTAGTCAGAGTTCTTCCAGCTACCCTTAAGATTTTCACCTTTTATTTGTCTGGATTGGCATCTAAGCTTCATAATAGTGAAAGTGCACAGGTGGATAGAGCCATCTTTGTACGAGTTCATTTGAAATTAAAGCAGTCTATATTGTTCTCATATTTGTTGTGTGTTCTTTACTCCTTGCTCAAATTATGTCAGCTACGCCATGTAATTTCTATATGGTATGAGAGCCCACGGGGCTCTGAGCAGTGAAGAACATGGGAGAGGCAAGAGCTTCAATAGGAAAGAGGAGAAATATCATGTGTTGCATCAAGTAGCGGCATTGGTGCATCAAGTGGTATTGCTGGTATAACAACAATTCAAACATTGAGGATTCTTCCACAACCTTTAGCGATGAGAAGTTAGATGATACAAAGTACACTTTGTGGAAGTTTAAAATCACAACTATCCTTGGTTCTTATGAGCTTCTAGAGATGGTGTTGGGGACTGACCCAGAACCATAACCCACCCTCGACCTATCAAATTCAAGTGTTATGATTCCTCCAAATGTAGATCTTGTACGAGCTTGGGAACGAAGGAACGCAGAAGCATTGCATGCCTTAGTTATAATGTAATGTGCTCATCTCTTGGCTGTCTAAGCATGTTTTTGGTAGTCCATCGAGAAACGAATCTAAATGTCACCGCCTGGCACTCCCACAGAATGTCACGGGGTTTGTCGCCTAGGTTTTCTCAAGTCCGCCTCGCAACGGAATGTTCGTGGCCATACCCACTAGGATCAACCTGAATCTTGAATCCCTGGTGGTCAAGGTTTTTCGGTCACTCTACTATGTGTGGAGTTACCCAATTCGAAGCAAGTTCATAACCCTTTGGGTTCAAGGAGAAGTAGGAACAAGAGGGATGCATCACTCCATGTCTCTATCCGTAGGGCATAATCCCCTTCTGGTCCCCATAAATTGTATGAATTTGAAAATCAACACGCGTTGCCCAAAGGTCTAATGACAGTAAAATCTTGTGAGAAGCCTCCTAGTTCTGTGGGACCTCCCTGCCATAGGACAGACCTGTCAAGGGTTCCGCCCTCCCGCTTCCCTAATTCGGTGTACTTTAGTTATCTAATTAGCCCTATCACTTTTAGGTGTGACATGTAAAAGTAGCTTCCTTAATTAGTCTCTTAAAGGACATGGTTCGTTCACATAATCTTATGGCACTGACATGAAAACAAATTCAAATAGGTTTCCTGGAAGTAAACTTAATATTATCAATTTATCAGAGATACAAGTCTTGTTAAAAAAGGAACAATATCCGCAATTCGTAAGGATGCACTTTATTTCCACCAAGTTTCCGCCTTGCACTAGTAACAAGGCCCCCTCGAGAATCTATGGTAGGCATAGGATTACTACAATCATAGAGCTACTTCACCCATCACATAAATGGCTTTTTCGATGGCATGATTGAAGATTGATGAACTTTTTCCTCATCATCCAAATATGATGCTTCCTCTGCCTTGAGGGCAGGGATAGCTATTGGGATAGGTTCATAGTAGACTACTTCTTCCCTGGGCGATAAAATGGAAGAACTTATATTCTCCTCCTCCACTATATGTGGCTACTACTTCTTAAACACCACATCACAGCTCACTATGATATTCTTTGCCTCTTGGTCATAAAATTTGTAAGCCTTTTGCTCATCATTATAGCCCAATAAGATATGTTTTGTGCTTTTTGTATTTAACGTGTTTCTCTTATCCTTTGGAACATATGCACAACATTCATATCCAAATATTCTAAGCTGTGAGATATATGGATTTTTATTGGATTAGGTCTCATGAGGAGTTTTGCCTTTAAGAGTCTTTGTGTAACTTTGATTGAGAATGTAGACTATAGTATTAACAGCTTCAACCCAAAACTAGTATTGCCCTTAATAAGCATACATATTGCCATTTCCACAATGATGTGATTTTGGCATTCAACAATGCCATTCTGCTAAGGTGTATGAGGCGTCGTCAATTGATGCTTAATCCCTTTGCTCTTGCAAAAGTCTTCAAACTCCTTTGAGTTGAACCGTCATCTATTCTAAACTTCTTCACACCCAGTCATGTTTCATTCTCAACAAGTTTCAGGCATTCTTTAAACTTACCAATTATCACCAAGGAAGTACATCCACATCTTTATATTGTAGTCGTCGACAGTCAACATAAATAAGAAGATCCTCCCAAGGCTTTTGTAGGCATTTTATTGCACAAATTAGCATGTACCAACTCTAGAGGAGCCTTCACTCTATTCTTTCTTTCTTGTGGAAATTTATTTCTCTGTTGCTTGCCCATCATACAAGCTTCACATGGTTCCTTCATTTTAGTTTTATTGTAGGTAGGCGAGGAACCATACCTTGCTTATGCATCTCCTTCAACACTACAAAACCAATGTGACCAAATCTTTCATGCCAAAGTTTACTTGTGCCCAGATTAGCAGTGGTAGTTGTAAGAGCACTTAGCTCATATAGGTTGTTCGTGCTTTCTCCTTTGCCACAACAACTTTGCTAGCACTATCAATAATTTTCACCCTTGTCTTAGTTAATCTCACCTCATAGCTAAGATTAGTTATAGAAGCAACTAATAGCAGATTTCTCTTAATCTCTAGAACATACAACACATTTAAAAGATTCTTGAGTTCACCATTTGCAATAACAAAGGAAACAATATGTGTGCTCCTTAGTAGGGCATTTTGCATCATTTTCAACTATCACAACGATGGATTCTTGGAGGCTTCAAAGAACTATATAGACCCTACTGTTTGGTCATGTGATAGGCTATCCAATACCCATAAGTCAGTGGTAGATATTTCTTATATTGACTATTGAGGAATACACTTCCCCAATAGTCACCATGAATAACTCCAACTCTACTTTAGCCATATTGGCTCTCTCCTTCCCTTTAGTCTTCACAATGCAATTCTTTTCAAATGCCTTCTTGACATGAAAATTTGCAATTGCAGGTTCTTTCTTCTTGGAGTAGAAGCACTCTCCTTGAAACTTTTTCTTACCACTCTTTTTTTTTTTTTGGTAGAGGAACCAACTTTGCCTTTTGCATCGGCAAAGAATGCAACATCTCCAATGCTGCTGCCTTCTCAGGCTTTAAGCCACAACTCCTCCTCCATTAGTAGTGCTCAAAATTCCTCAAATGTAAAAGCTTGGGATCTCACATGAGTATTTAGGGCAATCATCGCCTTGGGCACTTGTCATTGAAGGGAATGAAAATGCTTACTCGTTTGTAGTATCTTTCATCCCTTGACTATAAGTGTTTTGATTCTTGTGATCATTATCTCTTTGGTAGGTAGACTTGTAATTCACATAAGAAGTTTGGCATTACATGCATGGGTAAGCCTTTGAATCTTGTTCATTATGATATTTGTAGACTATGCCCTACAAGTTGTTAGGTGATACAAAGTATTTCATTAGTTTCATTGATGATAACTCACATAAGGTTTAGGTATATTGCATAAAGTAGAAATCGAAAGGCTTGGCTACCTTTCAACGTTGGCTTTCTTTTGTTGAGAAATGGTTTGGGTACATGCTCAAATGCCTATGATCTTAGAATTGAGGTGAGTGTATATCTAAATCCTTTGAGTAGTTTTGTGATGAGATGTGTATTAAGCGTTGATTGACTGCCCCGTACACCCCACCCCAAAATGGTACGGCTGAGTGCATGAATATGATTATTCACAAGCAAGTTCATAGTATGCTTAGCTAGGTAGGCTTACCATAGCACTTTTGGATTGAGGTAATTACTATTGTCATATATTTGATCAACCAATCCCCACACACTGCTCTTAACTATCAGGTTGTAGAGGAGATATGGTTTAGAAGACCATTATCATATGCTCATTTGCATGTCTTTGGTTGTGAGGCTTTCTACCATGTTTCCAAGGACAAGTGTAATAAGCTAGATCCTAAGTCCGTGAAATGCATCTTTCTTGGTTATGGGGATGTAGTTGAGATGGACTATCACATATGGGATCCACAAGCTCGAAAGGGCATCTATAGCCATGATGTTATTTTCCATGATGATACAATGCATATGCCGTCTATAGTAGATTATTGAGATACATAGGGTTATATTTTGGGAGGAGTATCCCATTTATAGCCAACTAGATAGCTTATAATAGCTGATGCTCTAATGGCCCAAGACCATGATGTTAGATTAGAGATACATGCCCCACAACCTATTTTATGGCAATATACTAGAGAAAGAGATCAAGCTGATTCGTTTGTGCCCTCTATGGACTATGTTATGGTGACAAATGCTAGTGGGCCTCTTACTTATGATGAGGCCATGCGGAGAGGTGATAGTCACCCTTGGGAAAGGGCCATGTAGTCAAAGTATGACTCATTGCTGAAAAAGCATACATGGGATTTGGTTCCTTTGCCTAGTGGAAAGCGTGGTTTGCCATGCAAGTGGATGTACAATTTGAAAAGTACCCCTCAATGTGTTCTACCTTAATGCGTTGGCAAGACAAACATTCCGTGATATATTTGAGCACATCTCCCTTGAGCCTTCCCCAATGGTAGCTCTTTCTGACCATGTTAAGGGTCTTAACATATCCGAGATGGAGTGAAAAGGGGGAATCATGTGCTTCCCAAAGTATTCTTTGTTTGAGTTTCTTGCTCGATGGTATGCATAATCTTGTCCTAAAATAGACAAGTCCCTCATTGACAGAGAATTCTTGATATTTGACCTTAAGTCTGGGGTTTTGGTCCTTTTCAAAATTTACTTTATCATCTCCAGATATTTTGGGTCATGGCTAGCTTCTTCCTTAGCTAGTTCAAGGATAGGGTTGCTAGGCATTGGCACTGTGGTTGCCAATGATTCCACCATTGAGGGTTCCTCCATGATAAGAGAGTTGAGGAATGTCTTGCGATTTAGGGCATCAGCGACTAGATTCTCTTTGCCGGGTCGATACCTGATCTCAAAATCATACTCCTGCAGAACTTCTATCCATCGATGTTGCCTCATGTTGAGGTCGGTCTGGGTGAAGTTCCATTTAAGGCTCTTATGGTCCATGACCAAAGAAAACTTGTTACCAAGCAAGTAATGTCGCCAAAGTTTGAGGGCATGAATCACTGCTATCAACTCTAGGTCATGGGTGGCATAATTCCTTGTTATGGTACAAGGCCCTTGGGCCTGCCCGTGTATAGTGATTGCCCATATTCTTTATTCATATATATATGAAAGTGCAATAAGGCTGTCATAACATTGTTGACAGCACCTACATTGTGTGTGCCCTTCTCTTCAACGTATCCTCCATCCCTTTCAATTGGTATCATAGCCACTCTTCGCGAGCTCTCCTTGGCATCTACACAAGGTATGAGAGCTTGCTTCTCACTCAATTCTCAGCCATTCTTTGACATGAACAGTAGGGTTTCATGAAGAGGCAGCCATAGCTTCCATCATTGAAGCTTGTTCTCTTCACCTCTTGCTTAGACTTGTCCTAGGCTTGTGTAGGCCTATTGTAGGCCTTCATTGGGCTCTTGCTTATCCCCTATCCACCCTGATTTGGTCCCTCAAGTACAGCAGCATGATCATGTTTTATTTGCGCATATTTGCAAAAATGGCTAAAAAATCACTCTTTTTGTCATGTCTCGGACATTCAGAACCCGATTCAAGCAAGGTAAGAGTCTAAGTTGGGATTTTGGCATGCTCCAGACGCGATGGTGATGTCGGATTTGTCAAATTTTGATGACAAAATATTTTGCAATAGATTTCAGGTCTGAGACAACATGTATTTGTATGCCTATGGCTTATGTGATTCTTCTACTGATATCTATTGATATTGGATCACTTGTAGATGTTATGCCTCTTATGTGAGATGCATTTTGAGCTGATTTAGCTCAGCCATTGATAGCTTTGAACAGTCCTAGATCTGTCCAAAACAGGGCAGCCACCTGTTACTTCAATTTTATGCTTATATGTCTTGGCATTTGATGCCCAATTATGCCCGGTTGGTGCCTATACATACGGGAATGTATGCCTATGGATTTGAGCTTGGATTGAGCACTGATTTTCTTAGTTTATAGAGGTTATATGCTGTTGGAAACTTTAGGGCTGAAGCTATTTATGCTACAGTTGGGTTATGCCTATTGGTCACGGGGTGCTCCTGGCTACTCAGTATGATGTCATGATGTATTTGGACTATGCTACATGTTTTTTTATGCTCCGGAATGCTTTTGAGCTAAGATTAGAGCTTGATTTGGGTTTGACTGTCACTTCTTTGCACCTGGCATTTCATCTATGACATGGTTTATCCTTAGGCTACCCAGTACGGGTTATGATGTATTGGTGAATGCTTTATGCTTTGGCTGTGGATGGCAGTTGTTTGAGCTCGTCTCGACATTCATTTGAGTATTCCCTTGAGCAGTTGGACATTGACTTGGATTTTTCCATTGCGACCTTGGATGCTATATGGGATTTGATGCTCTGATTATGGATCTTGGCTATTACTTGGATGCACTTACAGGTATTAAGCAGTAAACTGCTTCCTTGTTTTGGTAGTTGCCTATTGAGCTATGATTGCTCATTTGCATTTGATATACGGGATACTTATTGATCAGTGGACTTGGATAGTGCTTGGGATTTACAGTTATGGCTGTCCTGCTTCTCTGTTGTATGGCATCTATGCTATTTGGGCTACTATTGCCTGTGTATGTCAGGGAGCAGTTGATCTTTATGGCCACCCATGTATGCACATGGTCTGCTGCTATGTATTTTATAGAGCCTCTTACCTGGATGCTTTTACACAGATATTTGGTCTTTTATTGGAGCTTGATTCTTGCAGGTTTATTTACCACCTGCCGTTCTTGGCTGGACATGTATGTAAGTACATGGTATGAGACATTGCAAAGTTATGTATACTCCTATGTTTTGGGGATGTTTATGCATTTATGGCTCTGAGGCATGCTTACGCTTTTATGGCTGTGAGCTATAGTGGTTGCATATGTCATGCTTTTGTCTGCTAGGCTTGTCCGTGTGGGAGCTTTTGCATCCGTGGTTGATGACTTTGTGTTCTCCCCTTCTGGTTTGGATGAGTCCCCTTTGCAGTATGCTATGACAACTTCCAGCTCTTATAGTCACGCAGACAGTCCTCTTGATGAGCATGTTCTCTCTAATGAGAGTTCCCCTGATTCTTTGAGCTCCTTGGATGTACCGGATAGCCCTACTCATGTTATTACAGAGCAATTGTCATCTTCTATAGGTTTTACAGGTTCTGTTTGCTTTCATAATGGAAAGACAGGGCATGTGAAGCGTAAATGCTTCAAGTGGATTAGAGAGCAGAAAAGATTGCACCACACTAGACATGAGAGCAGAGTTAGTGATAGAGTAGGTGAGACCATTGTTGATAGTGGTATGGTGCATGTAGCTACCCATGATGATGCAGCTGAGCCTAGACTCCTAGCATCATGTTACCTTGCAGATTACTTGCTTAGTGATACGGCCCATACCTTTGTTGGCTTTTAGACAGTATTGCATCTTGTCATGTTACTATGCATAGAGCTTGGTTCTCTTCTTACAGGGAGATTAACAAATGCATTTCTTTGGGCCTTGAGCAGGATTGTCATGTTATTGGTACAGGGGATATACTCTCGGCTTTGCCAAATGTGTCTTCTCTTATGCTCCGTGATGTCTTGCATATACCTACTCTCAGTAAGAGCTTGATCTCAGTCAGTCAGTTGCATGGTGCAAGATATTATGTCTCTCTTGGGGATACTTCATGGAAAATCCCTTGTGGTTGCTTGGTATTGGCAAGAGGTGCTCAATATGGTAGTGATTATGTAGTGCATGTCTCTCATGTGGGAGATTCTATGGTTGCAGTTACGGAGATACCACATGCATTGTTATGGCATTGTCACCTAGGCCATGTACGACACATTGAGATGGATGCTTTATGTGATATGTGCTTATTGCTTGCTCTTCCCCATGCTACTTGCCCTCATTGTACTCATGGTTCGTGCAGAGCCTCTTTGTCAAGATGCCTGGGAAGCTACAACCTCTTGACATCCCCCAAATGAAGTCGGAATTTATCAGCATGGACTTTGTTGTTAGGTTATCTTCAGTAGTGCAAGGAGGCTATAACTCAATTATGGTTATAGTAGACATGCTCACTAAGGTTGTACATCTCATTCTAGTTAAGACAAACTATAAAGCTTCAGATATTGCCAAATTGTTCATCAAGGAGATATTCAAACTCCATGGGTTGCCTAAAAAGATCGTTAGTGACCGTGACTCCCTCTTCACATCTCACTTCTGGAGAGGGATATTCGGGGCCATTGGGACTCAACTCTGTTTCAGTACAGCCTATCACCCTCAAATGGATGGCCAAATGGAGAGGGTCAACCAAGTCATTGAAGATATCCTTAGAGATTATTGTTGTTGTAAACCTAGGAAATGGATCCAATATCTACCATCGGTAGAGTTCACCTATAATGCTTCCTACCAACAAAGCATTCAAATGATACCTTTTCAAGCATTGTATGGGCATGATTGGCGTACTTCATTGAACTTTTCAGATCCTACTTTAAGGATAGAAGCTTCTAAGGAAATGATCGAGGAAATGGATGAGTAGGTTAAGGCTATTAGACAAGACATTAGAGCCGCCAAGGATAGGCAGAAAGCCTATGTAGATCTAAATAGACAAGAGCGACTCTTCAATGAGGGAGACATGGTTTTTATTTGTGTACGACCCAAGAAGAGTTCCTTGTCATTGGGAGAATTTAAAAACTTGAGTCCACGGTATTGTGGACCCTACAGGATCCTCAAATGCCTAGGGCGCAATGCCTACAAACTCCAAATCCCTTAGAACGTAAAGGTTCACAATGTATTTCATGTTAGCCTACTAAACAAATATGTATCCAATCCTAGCCACGTACTCAATGATCAACAAGTTGTAATGCCAAGCCAAGGAGCCCTTGAGCTCTGGCCAGATAGAATCCTAGACATTTGAGAAAATAGATTTTAGGAATAGAATCCTCAAGGAGTACCTCATCCAATGGAAGGACTTTCCAGAAGAAGACGCCACATGGATTGACGAGAGTACTCTCAACCAACAATACCCCAAATCCTTTCGAGATGAGGACATCTCAATTCCTTAAGGGGGGAAGGATGTAATATTTCCCACCCTCGCCGAATGACCCCCCCTTTTAATTAACGATTAAAAAAAAAGAATAAACGCCCCCTTACTCATGCTGCCAATTGGCGGACGGAAGGGGGGCTGCCGTGTGATGATTAGTGGGCGTGGGGGAGCTCTAGCTAGAAGAGGACAACCTGTTGTTGCCGACTAAGGGGGAGGGGGGGCAGGATTCGCGTATGGGTAGAATGCATCGAGGCCTTCCAAAATGCTTATGTGGAGCAAGGAGGCATCAGCTGCATGGTGACCATACACTTGGTTGCCCTGATGGGGATAAGGGGGGGCTCCATATCATACTACTCCCTCCCCCCCCTGTGTTTTATTGCACTCTGGCATGTTTTAGAACGAACAACTTGCATAAAAGATTACGCATGGATGCACACTGAAATCAAGGACTTTATTGATTGTGCTCGTAGTGCATTAGATTTATGCACTAGCATTGGCATGCTTGAGAGGTAAAAGAAACTCAAAAATGGATTATCAGAACGATAAAGTATAGTCATCATTAGGTGGAAATCATAATTTTTACATTGCGAAATTGAAAAGGTAGGTGTAAGGGCTTGAATCAAGTTTAGGATGATCATGGGTTGCCACGAAAATGGTTAAGTATAGTTGGGTTGTTGCAATACTAAGTCGAGTATTAGGCTCCTATAAACCTTTAAAGAGAAGTAGCTCGCATTTGCATTAGGCCTGATAACTTCATGTCCCTCGCACAAAAGAAAAATACAAGTCTCTATTTATGTTTTGCATAAGTGCATTGAAAGGAATTCCCAAGAGTAGAAGCTCCACATTGCATCATCGTCTTAGGAAAGTTTGGTATCTAGATTGTGTGGCATCATGGTCAGTTCCAGTTGCACTACTAGGGATTCTCTTAAGGATAGACATAAGATGCGCTTATAAAGTACTAAGCTTAATTGCTCAAGGCAGTTCAATAAGATGAATCCTATATGATACGTAAGGCTAGGGCTTAACTCAAATTATTTAGGGTTTAAAAGTAAATGAGTCAAACTATTGTTACATTCATGTTGACCTTGAGACAAGTGAGTCACTCATTGGTCTCTATCCTACATCTGGCCGCGATAAAGCCAAAACAACCTCGAAGGTATTGCCTTTAGCCATGATACAATTTGATGTTGATACAAGAAGACTCGAGGGTCTTTTTCCAAGACAAGAACCCTGGACTAAGGGCCAACAAGCTAGGACAACTACCATTAGAGAAATATTGGATATAGATCCAATTGCATAATTGCTCGCTCCTATCACAAAGGAGTGGAATTGAAAAGATATTCTCTATCCCTTGGAGGATATTGGAAATTGATGCCAAGGCAAGAAGGACAAACGCTGAGCGTTAAAGATAGAGACTCCACCTTAGCAGTTGTTCCGAGCACTCGCCTTCACCATTGTTTGTGCTTGTCAATTTAGAAACACCACTTGTAAAAGGATTGTATGACCCCAAACTCATGAAAGAAATGGGAATAATGAATCAGTTTGAACTCTTGGAGGCATGCCAAACCACCCCTAGCTGGCCACCAACCCTAGCCAAGGGGGTTCTAAATAGTTGTGACAAGAACATAGACCGAACCAGCCATGAGAGTTCTCTCCCCGAGTTGGTTTGAACGTAGGAGGACGCTTGGATGCCAAGGGGGCTCTGGTTGTAAATTTCCTACCTTTGAGTCCTACTCAGTCGATCTGCGTGACTCAAGATAGATTCTCAAGGGCCCATGTTACTAGTGCAAGCATCTTGGAGGAAATAGAGTGCATTCTCATGGATTGCAGATATTGTCTCTTTTGAACAAGACTTATATCTTAGCTAAAATGCTAATATTAAGTTGACTTTTGAGGAACCTGTTTGAAATTGTTTTTGTGTGCCATAAGATTACGGGAACGAATCTTGTTTCCTAAAAGGCTTAGTTAAGGAAGCTACTTTTAAATGTCACACATAAATGTAATAGGGGCTAATTAGATAACTAAAGTATGCCTATATTGGAAAGCAGGTGGGCAGAGCCCCGTCGACAAGTCTTCCCTACCGTAGGGTGGTCCAGCCTCCGAGAGAACTGAGAGACTTCTTAGAAGGTTTTATCGTCATTCGATCTTTAGGTAGTGCATGGTTAGAACTCGATTCATGCCGTTTTAGGGGATCATAATGGGATTATGCCTTATGGGCAGAGAGGTGGAGCAACTCATCCCTCTGGTTTATCATTCTCCTTGAACCAAGTGGGATATGGATCTGCTTCGGATTCCTAGAGACTTTGACGTTAGGAAAGAAACCCTGACTTCAGGTTGATCCTAAGTGGGAACGGTCGGACACTTCAGCTTGGGGCAGACTCGGGAAGACCTAGATCGCAAACCCTGTGACATTCCTTGCGAGTGCCAGGCGGTGGTTTCTAGACTCTCTTCCCGATGGGCTGCTAAGACGTGTCCCACAAGCGGAGGAGCGGACACGTTACACCAAAGGGTATACTTTTGTAAATACAAGACAATTAGTTATATTGATATCATAAAATTTCTCATTCTTAATGTGCTATAATGCTCAATACTTTTATTTCTTTCAAAGACATGTACCCAAGCCATTGATGTAGGCAACAAACCCCGTGGCATTCCATGGGAGTGCCGAGTGGTGACACTTAGATTCGTTTCTCGATGGACTGCTAAAACGTGCTTGGACAGCCAGTTAGGCGAGCACGTCATATATCTTAATGAAGCAAATTATGTCGATGAAGATCCATAAGCAGGTGGAAGCACTTTGTGTGAAGAAACATCACAATGAACTTGAAACAATGAATTGACTACTTGCTATCCAAACAAGGCTGCATCAGTAAAATTGCCATAACTTTTGACTGGAGTGTCCAAATTCAGTGTTTAAAGTGCACAGATGAAATACACAAGATGAGGCATCATCCCATACCTTCAAGATCACTTTTTGATGTCACTAAGACAATTTAATCAATAACAATATTTTATAATAGCAAGTTGTCCCTGCACAGACTATCATCATTCATATTGCAAAAGCCATGGAAAAGTATCCAAATAAGAAGAGGGTTGCCAAGTGGACTCTTCCATAGGTAGCCCCTTCAATTTGATCAAAAATTCAGTAAGAGGTTGGCTCCTAAGAACCCTTTCACACTTCCCAATAATCTTCTCAAGTTCATAAACAATGACATCTTCATCAAGTGGTGGAAGCTCTTCAATAACTTGTACATCCTACCCAATATACTTCTTCAATTGTGATACATGAAAAACGTCATGTATGCGAGTAGTTGAAGGTAATTGGAGCTTATATACAAGCTCTCCAATCTTTTCCAACACCAAATATGGGGCATAAAATCTGTGAGCCAACTTATTATTTCTACCCTTAAGGGATGCATAATGAGTCTTGGGCACCTTCAAGAAGACCCAATCTCCAACATCAAACTCCATGTGCCTCCGTCTATCATCAGCAAAGGACTTCATGACATCTTGTGCCTTAGTTATGTTTTCTTTACATTGCTTCATAAGCATCTCCATTCTTTCTAATTCATCCTTCGCTTGTGGATTCATGTCTTCATGAAACATGGCTAAAGGAATTTGAACCTTGTATCCATAGAGTGCTTCAAAAGGAGCCATCCCAATGCTCATATGATATGTGTTGTTGTAGCAAAATTTAGCAAGGTGCAGCCAATTATCCCAAGATGATTGCATGTCATCACAATAGTGTCTTAAGTATGCTTCCACCCATCGGTTAACCCTTTCGAGAAAGTACTTCAACACCCTATGGTCACTTTTCACCTTAAAGTGACTTCCATAGAGGTAATGATGCCATTTTTTAACTGCATGTAGTATAGCTAGCATCTCTTGCTCATATACATGCATTTGCCTCTCTTTTTCAGCGATTTTTTTGCTCTCATATGCAATGAAACCATGTTCTTGGTCTAAAATAGCCCCCAATTCTCTCCCACGAGCATCCGCATAGATAACAAAGACCTTAGAAAAGTCAGGACAAACCAATATAGGTGTTGAAATGAGAAGTTGCTTTAGCTCATTGAAGCTTTTGTCGACTATTTCATCCCAAAAGAAAGATTATTTCTTTAACCTATTGGTCAATGGTGGAGCCACATGAGCATAATTCTTGAAAAATCTTCGGTATAAAGAAGACAAACCAAGAAAACCCCTCGATGAAGTGGTATTTGTTGAAGTAGGCCAATCTTTCACACATTGGATCTTTTTCGGGTCAACCTTGATGCCATTTTCTCCAACAAATTGTTAAGTGAGAAAGGATGAGATTGAGGTTGGGAATAGGGTCTACGCATACAATTTCTATGAAAAGTCCTGGAATTGCAACAAAGTCATTTGTATCTATGACTGAAGAACCTGCTATGCTTGCTAGTCTAACCTATAAAGGGGATATTATGGATGAATTGGTGAAAAGCTTGCGTAACCTACACTTGGATATGACAGACCTTCACTCAAAGGATGTCCTCTCTTATCCCTACCCTCTCACCCAGGTAGGTCCTCTTAAAAATGATGGTAATTACAATAGCCTATACCCTTGTACTTTGCAATCACTTACAGTTATTATGGTGAGTGTACTTCTCATGCATTGGTTGACAATGCTATTTTCAATATCTAAAATCTTGATAGTAACGACTTCCAATATTGGAAGATGCAAATATGGCAAGCATTGGTGTAGAAAAAGCATATTAGGCAATTAAAAACAAAGGGCATAAAGCCAAAATGTTGGGACGATCTTGATGAGTTATGCAAGTCCACTATCTTACCATCTTTGTCTAATTAGGTGTATTTCAATGTTATCTCTATTGAGGGTGGTGCATATGATTTATAGAAAAATATACTTGATCTTTATGACAAGCAGGGTCTTGTATCTCAATTACGTTTTGAAGAAGCTTGTGGACCCTTGGGTGAAGAAGGGAACCCCTATGTCTACTCATTTGAATGGGTTCCACTATGTTTTCAGCCAACTTATCTCGTAGGTGATCAAGTTTGAGGATAACATAAAGTCTTTATTCTTGTTTATCACACTACTAGAGTCATGGGATATATTTTGTATTGCTATGAGTACTAATCCTCTTAAGGGTGGTTCTATATGTAGTGATGTGGAGAGTGCTATACTTATGAAGCAATAGGAAGAATATTGATGCAATCCACACTTCTCAATAGCTACTGTGCATCTTTTGGTGATTCTTTATGGAAGATCACCCATGGAAGTCTTGTTTTTGCTAGAGGTGCCAAGGTTGGCTACCTCTACCCTTTGCTTGTTTATGGACCTATTGACCATGTCTTGGCTATGATCGATCTTTCACATGTATCTTTACGGCATCATCACCTTGGGCACATAACTCTAAAATGAATGAGAGTATTGACCTATTTGCAGTGTCTCCTGCCCTTGGACTATTCTTGTTTTGATTCATTTGATTATTATTTGTATAGCAAGCAGACTTGTAACTCGCCTAAGAAGTCTAGTTCTGCACGTGTGGGTGAGCATTTGGCTGTTTTGTACTCAGATATCTCTGGCCTCGAGTCCTCGGGTCGTAGGAAGTATTAGAAAGTATTTTGTTGCATTCATGGATGATTATTTGCATAAGGTTTAGGCTTATCCTATTAAGTAGAAATAAGATATTTTGCCTACATTTCAACACTTTCTTGCCAATGTTGAGAACCAATCTAGGTATAGGCTGAAATGCCTATGATCTAGCAATGGGAATGAATATGTCTCTAAGGCTTTTAAGCAACTATGTGGTGAGAGGGGTATTGAGCAACAGTTGGTCGCTCCATACTCTCCACCCCAAAATGGTATTGTAGAGTACATAAATAGGACTATTCAGGAAAGATTCCATAGTATGCTTTGTCATGCAAGCTTATCACATCACCTTTGGATTAGAGCAATTATTACTACTGTGTATCTCATTAAAAGATCCCCATGCATTGCTCTTGGTGATAGAGTGACAGAGGAGATATGGACTGGTAAATCTCCCTTGTATGCACACTTATAAGTCCTTAGATATAGACTTTCGGCCATATTCCCAAAGACAAGTGTAAGTTGGATCTAAAGTCTATAAAATTCATATTTCTTGGATATGGGCATGTGGGTGAGATGGGCTATCCTCTTTGGGATCTGTATAGGCTCAAAATATTATCTGCAACTATGATGTCATTTTCCACGAGGAAAAGATGCATATGAGACTAAAGCATGAGATTGAGGTATACATTAGGAGGAGTCCCCCATCTTGGGTTGCCATAGTGAGACAACTTACTATAGCTATTGATGATGTAGTGGCCCAAGATTTGGTTGATTTGCAAGATCATGATGCTGGACAAAGAGAACAAGGCACACAAGCCACATAGCTAGTTTTGAGATACTCTACTTGAGCTGCATGTCCTCATGTCACAATGAGCCCTCTATGGATTATGCCATGGTAACAGACTCTATTGAGCCACTTATCTATTAGGAGGCTATGCGTAGAGGTGATTCTCATTCTTGGGAGGGAGACTTTGCATTCTAAGTTTGATTCATTGTAAAAGAATTGTATATGGGACTTAGTTTCCTTTTCCTAATGGAAAGCATGCATTGTCATGCAAGTAGATATATATAAAACTTAATATCCTTACCTAATGAAAAGTGTGGATTGCCATGTAAGTGGATGTACAAGTTAAAGAGTATCCCTAGTCAACCAAAGAGCCAACAAGGCCAAATTAGTTGCTCAAGGATTTAAGCAAGAAAAGAAAGTCGATCTTTATGAGATCTTCTCTTTTGTCAGGTCAAGATGACTTGATCTTGGAATTTCTTGCTTAGTTGGATCTTTATCAAATGGATATCAAGATGACTTTTTTGAATGGGTACTGGCACAAGGATATTTATATGTAGTAGCCTAAGGGCTTTATCGAAAGAGGCAAGGAACATCTAGTGTGCAAATTGAAGAAGAGTCCTTATGGCTTAAGTAGGCACCTAGGGAGTGGTACGATAAGTTTGATGCTTTCATCCATTCACACGAGTATTCCCGCAATCATATGGATCCATATTTATACACGAAGAAGGCCCGTGATAGTAGCCTTATGCCATGAAGGGTATTATGTGGTACTTGAAGGGTGCAATAGATATATGCATATGTTATGGTGGCTAGGATACAAGAGTCTTGGGATACACCAACTCTGATTATGTAGGACATGCAAACAGTAGGAAGTCCACCTCTTGCTATGTCTTCACCTTTACGGCCCTTTATACTACCAAGGTTGAGTATGTTGCAACCATTGCAACTTACAACAAGGAGACTCTCTGGTTAGGGCCACCTGGTGGTCTAAGCTTGCTATTACTGATGTGGTCCCTACACTACATTCGGATTTTATGAGTGCTATTTAGTTGGCCAAGAATCCGATCTTCCGTGTGAAGACAAAGCGCATTGAGGTGCATTACCACTTCATCCAAGAGATCATTTAGGACAAGTCCATTGAGCTTGTCAAGATCTCAACTGACCAAAATCCTATAGATTTGCTCACCAAAAGTCACTCAATGAAGCATTTTGTCTTCCTTAGGAAGTTAATGGGCTTTGGATGAGATGACGTCTTTCCTTATCCTACTATAATCATGTACATTTTTACCTAGTCACCTTTTTCTCATTCTTTTCTTGCTAGGGGTACATTCTCCATTAAGTGGAAGGTTGTTGGGGGTAAATGCACTTGTGCCTAGCTGCTTGTGTATTAGTTACACTGATAGTACTGACACACATGTACATTGCAGGTGTTAGGCACCCATCACTATTACTTCATTTTTATTCTTTCCGTGATATTTGAATAATTGAAGGCTAGTCACACATTGTGACTATAGGAGTTCCCACATATTGTGTCTCTTTCTCTTGTTCTCTCACTCCTTCCACCTTAGCTCTTGCTTCTCCTCACGTACTTCCACTTTGGGCTCAGTCTCTTTAATGCTTTTAGTGGCAATAGAATAAGGGAAGGTAGGTTACACATTGTGATCGTTAGAGTTCTCACACACATTAGTTCTTGTTTGAACCTTCATAGCTCTTTCTCTCTTATTGCTTTTGCTCATGCTTCCACATTCCACTCCACCTTTCAATTAGACCCCAAATTTTGCATGATAACTCCACCATCTATCTCAATCTCCATGTTGCATAGAAGTAGTGTCAACCATGTCTACTCACAAGTTGCGAATATTATTCCTATGTACTTAGCTTCAATACTTGACAATGCTACTGTGTGTTGCTTCTTGCCACCCCAACTTACAATTGTTGAGAAACATGGATCTAAAGCTATGCTAGCTATGGCGGATGGAGGTTATACACATAAAACATGACTAAGATAAGGATTGTAACTCAAGTGAATTAGGTTTCAAGATAGACTAACTTGGACTCATAAATATAATATTGAGTGACACAAAATGATGGTACCTTACTTGAAAATAGAGCCAAGTATATGCTTGTAAAGCTTTTGGATGGTTCCACTCTTCCTCACTGTGCTTATGGGATTTAGGACATCTCTTCCTAGAGCATATATCATTGTTTATCTCTCATACAAAGCCATTTATGGGCAAGTCTCTCTCCAGCCTCTATGGGCATACATTCATTTGATTTCTCAACAAAAATGGCTAAAGCAAATGAAAGATCATATCCATTATAGATCTCCTCTCCATAGTATTTCCTACCTAATGAACATCTGTGTATCCAAAAAATGTAGGCTATATTTCTTTTTCATAGAACATGTCATAATTCATTGTCTGCTTCATATACCTCAACACTCTTCTTGCTACATCCAAGTATGACTTGCATGGCCTTTACTTGAATTGGCTTATCACTCCACTTCTGTAGCTCTAGTCCGTCTAATATGGTTAAATAGATCAAGCTACCAACCATATTCTTGAATAAGGTAATATCTTCAATATATTGTCCATCATCAACCATCTTTATGTTTTGGTCCAATGGTGTACCAACTATCTTTCATGATATCATCCCATACTATTCCAAGATCTCCAAGGAGTATTGCCTTTGCACCAATCAAGTTCCATGTGGTGTATCAATTATTTAAGTGCCTAGAAAATATCTCAATAATCGAAGGTCTTTGATATCAAGCTCCTTGCACAAACCATGCTTCATTTCTACAATCTCTTTCTCAAGTAAACCTATTATGATGAGGTTATCAACATAAATAACAACAACCAACATTCCATCCTTTATGTGTCTAACATAGAGTGAATAATTAGCCATGCTTTGTTGAAATCTAATGATGCATAGAAACCTATTGATTCTTCTGCACCAAGCTCTAGGTACTTGTTTCAATCCATATAGTGCCTTCCTTAGCTTACACACATGATTCAGAAACTTTGGATGTACATACCCTTCTAGCTGTTTTGTGTACACTTCGTCTTCCAATGTGCCATTCAAAAATGCATTCTTAACATCCATTTGGTATAAATTCCAACCGAAAGCCAAGACAATAATTGATCTAATTGTAGTCATCTTTACAATCACGCTAAATGTCTCCTCATAGTCCAAGCCATATATTTGTGCATAACCCTTTGCAAAGACCAAACTTTTTTTGTACCTTTTCAATGAGCCATCAAACCTGCATTTGACCTTATATACCCACTTGCATGCAATTGCTTTCTTGCCATGAGGTAGCTCTACTAGATCCCAAGTCATGTTCTTATTCAAAGCATCCATTTCCTCATCCATGGCCTTCTTCCAATCCTTACTTTCAACTACTTCATCAAAGCAAGTAGGCTCTATGTGTTGCACATAAGAGACCATGTCAACCTATTAACTAGATACTTTATTTTTCTAATTTTCTTACAATTGAGGTGCACTAGATAGTGTTTCAGTTGATCTTGCATGTGATGGTACATACTTCCCTACACTTTTTATCTCTAGAGTTGTAACATGTGATATCCCAAACTCATTATCCATAGACTTGTCTTTTGAACTCTCACCCATAGGCTTCTTCCCTTTAGCTATTTCTACCCTGTTTTGTGCACTCCTCGATCAGCCACTCCATGGGTTATAACTCTTACTGCTTTTTGTATTGTCTTACGGACCAAACATGTCTCCAATATGCTGAGTATTCTTTGTTGCAATTTTCTTCCCATAAGCATCATCATCACTGCTCTCATAAGCATCCATCTCAATTGCAACTTTAGGTCTATATCATGACTCATATTTGTTGAACCTTACATCCTTGCTTATGTAGACCTCTCATGTGACAATATTGTATTATTTGCAGCCCTTTTTCTCATCTAGAAAGCCAAGAAAATCACATTTGATTGCTTTTAGTTCAATTTTTCTCCTCAAGTCACCAAGAACATGAACATAGCATATGCAAATATAGGTGTTCTTCCATATATATTCTCAGTGACATATGATGAGTCAATGCTATTGAAGTCATAGTTATAATATGAATTGCAATATGTACTACCTCGGCCAAATAAGTCAATGGCATGTGCATTTGGTTCACCATAGCTCTTGCAACTTTAGCAATGATCCAATTCTTTCTTTCTACAACACCACTCTATTGAGGTGTATATCTACATGCAACTTGTCTCTTAATTCCATGATCTCTCAAGTAGTCACAAAACTCATTTGACAAATATTCATCCCCATTATTTGATCTCAAGCACTTTACATACAATCCAAACTACTTTTCTACCATAGTTTTAATTTTAAAAAACCTTTTAAAAGTCTCACTTTTATGTTGCAAACAATATACCCATATCATCTTGCTGAAATAATCAACAATGAATGTAATATAAAACTTGCATTTCTCTCTCAAATATATATATTGACATGGATCCCATATGTTTGAATAAATCATTTCCAACAAATATAGGTTGATTCTCCCACTCTTTTGAAATGGGAGTATAGACTACTTGTCAAAGTGACATGCCTCATATACATTATCATAGTTTACATAGCCAATGTACAAAAGATCATGAACTATTTGGATTGCATATATTTTAGCCTTTGCAAGTTTACATGCCCATAGTTTACATAGCCAAAGTGCAAAAGGCCATGAACAACTTATCTAGATTGCATTTGTTTTAGCCTTTGTAAGTTTACATGCCCAATTCTTCTATGCCATTACTCAACATCTTTATCTTGTCCATGTCTAGCATCCACTTATATAGAGCTTTGTATGACAAGAGTACATGCATCCAATGCAAACAACCTACCTTTCAATGAAACAACCACGCTCATTAAACCTTACTTGGAGCCCTTGATTAACCCAATAGAAGCTAAATTCTTAATGACTGTAGGTACATACAAAAAACCTCTAAGCTTATTCTCTATCCCATCTCTAGTAACCAATGGAAAATTGCCAATGTGTGCGATTTTATGCAATGTATCATCTCCTACAACAAGATACTCCTCGCTTTGTGTTTGTTGCTTCCTCTCAAACCATTTTGCATAATGTCTCATATGACTCATAGCTCATGAAACCAATAACCAATCATCCTCTCTAGGGGAATGCGTTATTATGCGAGCGGCAATTTGATCGAGAGCAAGCCTCACTTAGAACCCGATAGACGTTAAGGAGTGCTAGTTGGGAAAATTGACTTTGTCGGATGCACAACACAAAAAGGTTAAATATTTCTACAAACACCACACAAACTACACACGAAACCAAACAACACACAATGCCTCTTGTAGCTCAAACAACCAAAACCCAAACGGGCACTTCGACATCCAAATTCTCCGATTTCAAAACTAGCACGACAAGAGTATCCTCTCGCATGTGACCCTCCTCTCACATCTCTCACAAGATATAATATCAATACATTCGGAAGGGCCCTTTGCTCTTCCTTCTCATCTCCTTATATAGTTTTCACAAGTTCTCTCACATACATTAGGCTTTTTGCTTTCAGCTTTTGGCTTTTGCTTTTTTATTGCTTTTCACTATTTTCATTTTTTATGCCCTATGCCTATTTGCAACTTGTTTGGATCATAACTTCATCATATGAACTCCAAATATAGTCGTTTGGTACTCAAAACGATCGGAACACATTTGGTCGACAAGCCAACGCAGGAAAAAAATTGTGAAAATCTATCAAAAATGGGCAAAAATATCAATTTTCATAAATCGCATCATTTTTCTCCATCTTTTATCTTGGACAACTTATTCCCTTCCTTGGCCTATTGTTCTTATAATTGCACACACTTTCAACACAGATGCCCTCTTTTTCTTCAAAAAATACTCACTGACGATGTAAAACTTACGACCTTTTCCTTTGATCCTTGAGTCTTCAAAATAAACATTCTCTGGATATGAACCTGTTTTTTATGCAGTGTGCCCTAGCAGAAATATGGTTTTTTGAAATGAATTCCGTGCCCAATCATTCATGATTTGAAAAAATATGCAATGTTGGATTGTGCTATGCAACCAATCAATCGATGCTACACACAAAAATAATGTATGCATTGAAGAAATTGTGCCTAGCCTATCTACATGTGATCGTGCGTCATGCATAATGCAAATAGAGTTCCTTGTTAACTTTAAGTTTCCTTATCCTCACCTCTCAATGCTCATAAAAAAGATGTCATACTCCGCTCCACCCAAATTCTTATAAACACTCAAGATAATGATGGTCCTCAAGATGACAAGATATGAACAACCCATCTCACAATTGGCGGTGTCCTTCGCGACCCTCTAACTCACCCAACCACCTTACCCACTCAACGAGAGGTTCCTAACTTGGTGATGAATATCCCAAATATCGTGTGTGGAAGAAATGTGCGTGCTCAATAAATGTGCTCTCTCATGTGCACGTGCAACTAAGATTTACTGCATATAGCTGCAACAGACCACCTCATGTCATGCTAATGCTCAACGATGGTGCAAAACGTGCGTAAAACCCAACCCATGGCATGGAAGTATTTGAACAATTCAGGAGACAACCCCCGAGTGCAATGCATAGACAAGTGCACTGTGAAGTGCTCGTGAACCCATAATCTTTGTGATGTGCAAGAGTCTCGACAGGAAAACATACCATGATCCACAATGTTCGACAGCTACTAACAAACTCCAGCTCCAACCTGTCCAAAAAAATATACCAAGATCGACCAAGGCCATCAGGTTTCACACTCAACAAACCAAACAAAATGACAGAAACAAATCATACACTAGACAAACACGGAAAATCCAACTACAAAACAACAAAGCAATCAGTCACACAAACAGCTAAGCTTAGTAGAAATCAAACCTAACTATAGTTTTGACTAGGGGTTTCCATTTTCAAAAAAATGTTTGACAGCATTATGCTACCAAGTATATGCTCCATAGAAAAAATAAGACCTCTAGGTGATCAATCACCTCTAGAGACATAACCTGTGCCTCCAAAATCACATGCATGATGCCCATACTAAGTCCTTTCATGACCTCTAGACATAACATCTACTTATGGTACCATTCTTTTTCAAAATGGCTAAACTGTCTATAACAATGACATGCATTGTCACTATGAGGACTAGACCATCATCTACCTCTAGAGAATGATATCCCCTTGTTTCTAAGCAAACCAAAAGAGCTATGACCATGAGAAAATGTATCTTCATGACCAAAATATCCTCTAGCTCTTAAGGGACTACCAAGATCTCTCTGATGCTAGAATACATTGTCTCCACTAACATTTTTCCCACTCCTATATGCATAAGGACCCAATTTTCCCACTCCTACATGCATAAAGCAATCAAATCCTCGATGTTAGGTATAGAACTACCTCTCATAGAAATAGAAGTATCAAGGGAATTGTATGCAAGGCCAAATCCATTCAGGGTAACTGAAACTAAGTTGCCATCATTTGTCGGTGCATTAATCGAGCAAGGTTCTTTGTAATTTGCTTTATCTCTGCAACATACTCCCTAATGCTTCAATTTCCATGCCATGTTCCATGCAACTTTGCTTTAGCTATATCTTTCTTACCTCTTTGCAAGTGGTGCCATACATATTCTCAATTATCTTCCATTCATCTTTACATGTGCTAGCTTTCTTAATGTGTAGGATCAAGGTCTCTCGAATGCATATGGATATCCAAAACCTTCATGTTTTTACATATCCAATATGTATAAGTGAAGGGAGGAAACCCTGGGTAGAAGCAAGAGCTATGGTGAAAGAAATAAGAGAACAAGAGCAAGAGACACAAGATGTAGGAACTCCAACATTCATAATATGTGATTGGCCTTCCCTTATTCAAATATCATTGAAAGAATAAAGAATTAAGTGACAGTGATGGGCACCTGCGATTTGCAGTGTACAAGTGTGCGGGTATTATCAATGTAATGAATACATGAGCAATTAGGCACAAGAACCTTTACCCCCAACAATCTCCCACTTAAAGGCAAATGTGCCCGTACTGAGGAGAGAACAAGAAAAAAGTAACAAAGTTCAAATGTGCATAAAGTAGAACATGATGAGGAAATACATTATCTCATCCAATGCCCATCAACTTCCTCAGAAAGGCAAAACACTCGACTAAGAGACTTTTAATGAGAAAATTTGCAAGACTTTGGTCAGTTGAGATCTTGATAAGCTCAATGGACTTGTCCTTAATGACCTCTCAAATAAAGTGGTGACACATCTCAATGTGCTTTGCCTTTACATGGAAGACCTAATTATTAGCCAATTGAATAGTACTTATAGAATCCAAATGTAGGGTAGGGCCACATAAAAAATACCAAGGTTTGCAACGAGATGGCCAATCTAGAGAGCCTCCTTGTAAGTCTCCGTGGATGCAATATACTTTGCCTTTGTAGTGGATAGGGCATACATTTCTATACCATAGACATCAAAGAAACAACACCTCCAACTAAGGTGAAGACATAGTAAGAGGTGGACTTCCTACTATCAACATGTCCTACATAATCAGAGTTAGTGTATCCCATGACTCCTATATCCTAGCCACCATAACATACACACATATCTACAGTGCCCTTATATCTCATGATACCCTTTACAACATCCCAATGCCATTTTCTAGGTGTAGCCATAAAGGGAGTCACAACTCCCACTGCAAATGCTATGTCAAGACAAGTGGAAAGGACATCCAATAGGCTTAATATCTTACATATGAAATCGCTCAATGACCTTCTCGATGCACTCCCTCTGCAACAAGTAGAGGAGCCTCTTAGAGCGATTGCACATTATGCACATCCCAAGAATATGCAAGGTTTGTCCCATGTCATTCATCTCAAAGCTCTTCTCGAGCTCACCTTTCAAGGCATCCAACTCATCTCATGAGTATCCCTAGTAATCAACATATCATTCATATAGAGTACCAAAGTCATAAGGCTACTATCATAGGCTTTCTTCATGTATAAACACGGATCCATATCACTGCAAGTATATTCCTGTGAGTATACGAAAGCATCAAACTTATGGTATCATTCCCTAGTGCCTACTTAAGGCCATAAAGGCTCTTTCTCAACTTGCAAACTAGGCGTTTCTTACATTTTTTATATTTTGTAACCTTCATGGATCATGCTACCCATCGTGTTTGGGCTTACCCTTTAGTATGGATTGAGGATGTTGTTGCTATGCTTGACAGGTTTATAGATTATGCTGGTTGCAGGCCTAGGTGCTTGCAAATGGATTATGAGAGCTATGCTATCTCTCCCAGCTTACAGATCACTTGTCAGTAGTACGGCATTGATTTCTTATGCCGTCAATATTGTGGGATTGCTCATGGCATTTGCCTGACCTTACAGGCGAAGGTTGCTGCTATGCTTACCACAACTGGATTGTCTTATGGATTTTGGGCTGAGACCCTTATGACGGCAGTCTACTTGGTTAACAGGATGCCGTGCTTGACTTTGGATGGTATTACACCGCAGGAGGCATGGAGTGGTATGAGACTCTCCTATGATCACTTGAGGATATTTGGATGCTAGGCTACTATCAGTATGCCACATGAGCCTATGTCACACAGATGTCTTCTCCTTGGTTATGGAGATGGTGAGTTTATGGCTTACAGGTTTTGGGATTTGGATGCCCAGCAGGTTCTACGCAGCCATCATGCTGTCTTTTATGAGATGCAGACACCTCTCGGGCCTCTTGATGCGCATTCAGTGCACTTTATGGCTGATTCTATAGCCGTATGTCAGTCTTTCGCTTTGCCGAGGCTGCATACTATCTTGAGACCCCGTCTGACTTGTGTCCATGATGCTGGCCCCCTTTCAATGATTGACTCTGGAGAGTTTGGATGCTCTCCGATGTCTTGTATGTGCCACGATGATGTTATGCACTACTCTAATGATGGTGATGTATAGCCTTGTACTCCCGAGTTGTGCTGGATTGCTCCATTGTATGGAGCTACGGGATCACTTGCCTCCTAGATCTCTTGGACCCGGAGATTCTTCACACTTATTGCACAACTCGCTTTCCGATTGGGCATTGGGTGAGATGTCATTATTTCTCACCGTGTCTCTTTTCTTTTGTTTTGTTTTTTCACTCCCTAGCCCATTGGCCTTTTAGTGGGAGGTTGTTGGAGTAAAAGGCCCTTGGGCCTACCCATGTACAGTAATTGCCCATATTCTTTATTCATATATATATGAAAGTGTAATAAGGATGTCATAACATTGTTGACAACACCTACATTGTGTGTGCTCTTCTCTCCCGTGTCTCTTGCATCCCTTTCATTCCTTTCATGGGTTTTTAGCTTCCGCGAGGAATAGGCTATAGGATGACCTTCTTGAATTAGTAGACAGCCTAGTGCAAGTGACCTAGCCTCCGTGAAAACCTCAAATACCTTACTTAAGTCAGGGAGCTTAAGAATTGATGCTATCACCAAGCTATGCTTGAGTTGATCAAAACTTTCTTGTTCAGAGGAGGGCGTCCACACTATGGCAACTTGCTTTTTCAGCAAATTTGTGAGGGGGTGCTGCGATTAAAGCATAGTCCTTAATGAAGATCTTATACTAACTTGTTAATCCAAGAAAGCTACGCACTTCTCTAATAGTAGTTGGTGGAGACCACTTTTGGACATCCTTAACCTTTGTAGGGTCTATAGAGATTCCTTCATTTGACACAATAAATCCAAGATATTCAATTTGCCCTTTGAGAAAGGCACACTTTCTCTTCTTAGCATAAAGCTTATGAGTCCTCATGGTCTCAAGGACGATGCGAACTTGGGATTCATGATCCTTCTTTTCCTTGGAATAAACCAAGGTGTCATCAAAGAATACAAGTACAAAATCATCGAGATGATATGGTCTAAAAGTGTCCTGCATTAGCCCATTGAAGGTGGCGGCGGCATTAGTTAATCCAAAAGACATTACTGCAAATTCAAAATGACCATATCTGCTATTGAATGCCGTCTTCAGAATATCCTCATCCTTGATGTGGATCTGATAATACCCTGACCTCAAATCAATATTGGAGAAGATTTTTCCTCCATGTAGTCGATTGAGTAACTCATCTATCCTCGGAATGGGATATTTATTTTTTATGGTTACTTGGTTCAGGCCTCTATAATCAATGCAAAGTCGAAGTGTACCATCCTTCTTCTTTTGGAACAAGACTAGAGCCCCCTAAGGAGAATTGCTGGGGCGTATGTACCCTTGGTCCAATAGATGTTTGAATTGTTTCTTTAACTCAATAGCTTCAGGAATGGACATCTTGTAGGCCTTTTCACAATTGCTACAACTCTTGGCATTAGCTTAATCTCATGATCCACTTCCCTAGGCGGTGGTAATTTAGTTAATTCTTATGGGAACACATCCACATATTCTTTTAACCATGATGGTTCTTCATTGGTGTCCTCTACCTGATCTGGTTTATTTAGCTTGATTAGGTAGATGGGTAATCCCTTCCTTATTCCTTGAACTATTCGTGTTGCCTTAGCTAGCTGGATCTTTGGTTTACCTGCTTCTCCTTGTGTTGTAACTAGCTCACCTTTAGGATTTCGAAATGAGATGACCCTTTCCACAATGAATGTGAGCATCATTGGGGATTAGCCAATCCATTCCGAGTAGGCATTCATGGATTCCTAGATTCATTACCTTGAACTTAACGTATGTGGGCTTGTTTTCAAGTAGGAATTCCACCTTAGTAGTTTGTCTAATGCGAGTGATTTCTCCCCCATTTGCTAGTTCGACAAGCACAGTGGGTGTAGCTACAATGGTTATCCCTAACCTTCTTGCACATACTGGTGAAATGAAAGAATGAGTGCTGCCACAGTCAATTAGGGTTTTGAAATTCTTACATTGGTAGTTCGATGGTGTTTGAATCACCGAGAATTGGCGATTCGGCCCCTTTTTATGGAGAGTGGCATGAACAATTGCCCTCTCAATCTTAGCTTCCATGGATGGATCTTCTTCTTCGTCGATTCCTTTAGTGGTAATATTGGACGTTTTTGCCATTCCCAATGTTGCACGACCACAGCCACGGGTAGCCCTAGCTTGGCCACCGAATTTTCCTTGACGATGATCTTCGCCAAGTTTGGGACATTCCCTTTTGAAGTGCCTATGCTCATTGCAGTGAAAACAATGCAGGCTTTGATCACTTCTTTGAGTGGGGACAAAGTCACTGTTTGCATTTGCTCTCGGCTTCTTCTGTTGTCCTTGACTCTATTGTTGTGCCCTTTTTATTTGAGCTTTCAATATCCTCGGATTTTGGTCTTTGTATGACCAAGGTTGGACTTCTTGGGCAATAGGTCCCGCTCTTATCAATGCATCTTGCAAATCCGAAGGACACATTGATTCCAACCGAGAGTTCATTGGTGGGTTTAGCCCATCATAGAACTTCAAGACCTGTTGGGGGATACTCATTGTCGGGGCGTATTTCAGCAAGGAGACAAATCTCAAGTAGTACGCCTCCAAACTGTTTCAACTTGAAGAACTCATTCATCTTCTGATTTCTGTATGCATGTGGCATATACCTTCCCTGCACTGCTTCATTTAGTTTTTTCCAAGTTATTGTGCTTTCAATGTGACTACTTGGTCTTTACACCATTGCTTCCACCACAGCCTAGCTTCACCAGTGAGCTTGAGCTTGGTAATCATGGCTTGGTTCACATGTGCTGTTCCGGCTGCACTGAAATAGTCCTCTATGGATTCAATCCATATTTTGGCATCAACTTCAACAATCTTCCCTTTTCTGTCAAATTCCGATGGTTTAATTTGTTTGAGAAGAAACTTCTTCTCTTATGCCTCTGCCGAGCTTAGTATGAATAGGATTTTGGATCTGCACTTGGGGTTGTATCTGGTTACCGATTAGGATTACATTTACACATCCCTATACAACTTAAATTAATGTGCACATACTTTCCATCGCTACTATGCAACAATTCAAATGAACATAAAATTCTTAATTACCATAGGGAAGCGTAAGCCTCAAGTACAATTATTCGAGAATAGATAGAGATTGACTGAGATGATTTTCTTTTCAAGAGTTACATCAACACCAGGTTAATAATTGCCTATTGGATTCAACTACAATGACAGAATAGTAGTATGGATTGGGGGAATGGATTCTTAGGAAGCGATTAGTCATGGGAAGTTCACGAAATCCCTGTTTTTGATAGTAACGACGTTCATTTCACCCCATTACTTTAATTTTGTCTGCTGGTAAGATTTTAACCACCTCTTCGTAGATGTAGCAGTTCGGATCTACTTGCCGGCGTCCGATGTGTAGGGTCGAGTTCACACGAGCCTCATGGAAGATGAATAACTTGATAATCTTCAAGTCCTCCAATCACTTTAGCCTCTTCAAGTTGTTTTGAAGATAGGTGAGTCATTTGGCATCTATGTAGCAGTATCCCACGCTCCAAGTCCAACACCTTTGCACATACAGTGGTGAGGGGTTGTAGAGCTGATCTAGGATCCCCATCATGTTGGATCGTCTGTGATACTTTGAAGAGTTCATAACGGTCCTAAACATGTTATGAAATACGAGGAACCTGCTCCATGCCTCGTAAGTCTGGAAGCGGCAGCAATCCACAAGTGAGTAAAAATATATTTTTTTCTAATGAAAACATCACTTCACTCTTCTTGATCTATCCTAATTGTTTTAGTCATTGGTCTGCTCTGATACCAACTGTGATGTGCCTGCCTTAACTATCTGTCCAAGCACGTTTTAGCAGTCCATCGAGAAATGAATCTAAGTGTCACTGCTTGACACTCCCAGGGAATGTCACGGGGTTTGTTGCCTAGGGTTTCCCGAGTCTACCTTGCAACGGAACGTTCGCCACTGAACCCACTAGAATCGACTTGAAACTTGAGCCCCTAGTGGTCAAGGACTCCTGATAGCATTCTAGCATCGGGTCCTAGACATTCTACTCTACGCAAAGTTACCCAATCCAAAGCAGATCCATACCCCACTTGGTTCAAGGAGAATGAGAAACGATAAGGATGCGTAGCTCCACCTCTCTACCCATAGGGTGTAATCCCATTTTGGTCACCTAAAATGGCATGAATCGGGTTCTAACCGTGTGCTGCCTAAAGGTCAAACGACGATAAAACCTTGTGAGAAGCCTCCCAGTTCTCTCGGATCACCTTACCGTAGGGCAGACCCGTTGGGGTTCTGCCCATCCGCTTCCCAATATAGACGTACTTTAGTTATCTAATTAGCCCCTATCACATTTATGTGCAACATTTAAAAGCAGCTTTCTTAATTAAGGCCTTTAGGGATCATGATTTTTTCACATAATCTTATGGCACTAACACAGAAACAATTTCAGACAGGTTCCTTGGAAGTAAACTTAATATTAGAATTTTAGCTGAGATACAAGTCTTGTTCAAAAGGGACAATATTTGCAATCCGTGAGAATGCACCCTATTTCCTCCAAGATTTCGCCCCTCGCACTAGTAATAGGGGACCTCAAGAATCTATCTCAAGTCATGCAGATCATTTGAGTAGGACCCAGAGGCAGGGAATTTACAACCAGAGCCCCCTTGGCATCCAAGTGTCCTCGTACATTCAAACCAACCCGGGGAGAGACCTCTCGTGGTAGGTTCCATCCATGTTCTCGTCATGGCTATTTAGAACCCCCTTGGCTAGGGTTGGGGGTCAGCTAAGGGTGGTTTGGCGCACCTCCAAGAGTTCAAATCGATTCATTATTCCCAATTCTTTCATGAGTTTGGGGTCATACAATCCTTTTACAAGCGGTGTTTCTAAATTTACAAGCACAAACAATGGTGAAGGCGAGTGCTCGGAACAATTGCTAAGGTAGAGTTCCTGTCTTTGACGCTTAGCGTTTGTCCTTCTTGCCTTGGCGTCAATTTCCAATGTCCTCCAAGGGATAGAGAATATCTTCTTTCCGATCCCACTCCTTTGTGAGAGGAGCAAGCAATTATGCAATTGGATCTATATCCAATATTTCTCTCATGGTAGCTGTCCTAGCTTGCTAGCCCTTAGTCCAGGGTTATTGTTGTGGAAAAATGACATCGAGTTTTCTTGTATCATGTACATCGAGCTGTATCTTGGATAAAGGCGATATCTTCGAGGTTGTTTTGGCTTTATCGTGGCCAGATGTAGGATAGAGACCAATGAGTAACTCACTTGTCTCAAGGTCAACCCATGAATGTAACAATATTTTGACTCATTCACTTTTAAACCCTAAATAAGTCGAGTTAAGCCCTAGCCTTACGTATCATATAGGATTCATCTCATTGAACTGCCTTGAGAAATTAAGTTTAGTACTTCATAAGTGTGTCTTATGTCTAGCCTTAAGAGAATCCCTAGCAGTGCAACTGAAATTGACCATGATGCCACGCAATCTAGATGCAAGTCTTTCCTAAGACGATGATGCAATGCGGAGCTTCTACTCTTGGGAATTCATTTCAATGCACTTATGCAAAACATAAATAGAGACTTGTATTTTTCTTTTGTGCGAGGGACATGAAGTTATCAGGCCTAATACAAATGCGAGCTACTTCTCTTTAAAGGTTTACAAGAGCCTAATACTCGGCTTAGCATTGCAACAACCCAACCATACTTAACCGTTTTCGTGGCAACCCATGATCATCCTAAACTTGATTCAAGCCCGTACACCTATCTTTCCAATTTCGCAAATTTCACGATGCAAAAAGTATGATTTTCGCCTAATGATGACTATACTTTATCGTTCCGATAACCCATTTTTCAATTTCTTTTACCTCTCAAGCATGCCAATGCTAGTGCATAGATCTAATGCACTACAAACACAGTCAATCAAGTCCTTGATTACAATTGCATCCATGCATAATCTTCTGTGCAAGTTGTTCGTTCTAAAACATGCCATAGTGCAATAAAACACAATGCCGAACATGATTTTTATAATACAGCCTAGCTGGTGGTTAGCTATGGTATATTTTTGCATGAAAAACGCCTCCTAATGTAGTCAATCTACATTTTTTCAAAGATTCCTACCACATTTAAGATTTATGAAATGCACCTAGTTTCCAAGTGTCGCGGCTCCTTTACCTGTAGCTCCATTAGATGTAGCGAGATTTGCGCTCAATTGGACCTTACTTTGCTTGGGAGGCATCGTATAGTTTGGCTTTTTCATCGCAGCTACGCATCCGGGCTACAAGAGAGTTGACTGCTTCTAGAAGGAAATCAACTGAGAGGACCCTCTCAAAGAGGGAAAAAAAAAGAAAGGGGAAGCTTGAAAGCCTCCAAGGGAAATTTCCCTTTCTCTCTCTCCTCTCTCTCTCTCTTTTCTCTTACTCTCTCTCTCTTTCTCTCTCTTTTCTGTTACTCTCCCTCTCTCTCTCCCTCTCCTTTCTCTTACTCTCCCTCTCTCTCTCTAGACTGACAACAAGGGAGGCTAATGGTAGCAATCCCCCTCCCTCTTACGCCTAAGAGGCTTTTATAGTGGTATTGGGGTAGGGGGGTGGGGGGAAATAGTATGGTATGGAGCCGCCCCATCCCCATCAGGGCAGCCATGTGTGTGGCCGCCATGTAGTCGATCCCTCCAAGCTCCACGTAAGCATTTTGGAAGGCCTCGATGTGCTCTGCCCATACATGAATCTGGCCCCCCCTCCTCCTCAGCCCGATAGAGTAGCAGGTCATCCTCTTCCAGCTGGAGCTCCCCCATGCCCACTCATCATCATAAGGCACCCCCCTCCGTTCGCTAGTTGGCGGCCTGAGTATTATAAGATCTGAGATATACGCTCAACTTTCTTATATACTTAAAATATATATGGTGAATATTATGCTGGCACAAAGGGAGAATATATGAGAGAAAAGAAAGATGTAGAGAGAGAGAGAGGTAGAGAAATTGGCAACACACTAGGGACTAGAAGATGGGCCAGTCCCCCCCCTTGTGGAGTTATATTATTGACAAGGAGCAAGCTCCTACGTTACACATAAGCTAGTTCTTACTTGTAGATCTTGGAAACAAGATCATGGTTCCTTGCACGATATACAACCGGCTAACACTTGCACAACTTGGAAGTTGGTACCTTTTGATCCTTCTTGAGTCTCCTTCTCTCCTACACAATATGTGTAGGGCTCTTCTCTTGGCGCTTGATTTCCGCAGAGCTGCCGTAGCACTTACACCTTCTCTTCTCCTCTTGGAACTTGATTTCAGTAGAGATTCTGTAGCACTTGCACCTTCTCTTCTCCTCTTGGAACTTGATTTTAGCAGAGCTTCCGCAGCACTTGATTTCAGCAGAGCTCTCGCAACACTTGCACCTTCTCTTCTCCTCTTGGATGCATGCAAATTGATGGTTCCTTTACCTCCCTCACACCCAAGGAGAGACTCCTCTTTTATAGGCTTTCAAGAGCTTCTCTTCTTGGAGAGAGACTTGAGTTGATCTTCATGCAATATGTGGTTGTTCCAGGACCTACTTTGGAGCACTAATTTCAAGATATCTCTTTGTGCATTATTCAGATGAAAAAACGTCCAACACGAAAGTTGTAGATCTTGCTATTTCCAATGACCCTTATGACCCATTTTTAGAGATCGTCTTTTTATCGCGAGATATTTTAAAAATGAATTCACCATGTCTTTTTTAAAAAGAATAGCTTCTCAAACTATACTCTTAACTTGTGGTCCATGCAACCACCTTAAGGAGAATTTATTGAATTGCCTTGGAGCTCAACCTTAAGATTGACTTCCACACAAAAGCTTGTGTCTTTTTAGACCTTAGAAAGAGAAAATCACTTCTCTCCTAACTTCCAGAGGATCACGTCTCTTGTCTTTCTTAATGAGAGAATTACCTCTCTTGTCTTTCTTAATGAAAAAAAAAACCTTAGACCTTGACTTGTAAGGGAGAGGATGACCCCAAATGAATGCAATGCTCATTACACATAAGTAAACTTTCCCAGGCGTCCTCGGATGCACACATAAATACATATACACAATGCTAATGCACTTTCTCTTCTTAGAACTTAATCCATCTTCATTTATGTGTAACTCCTTGGCTCTTGTGTACACTCTTACACTTGGCAGACATTTCTTTCCCCCTTCATAACTTGTACTGCCTGTACCAGATATCCCCGTCACACTGCTCTGATCACCCCATTAAATAAGTGATGCACTAGAAATATTAGTCTCTAAATGGTCTCATGGCCATGCTAGATCATCATCAACACTTAAAGAAATGTGAGTCATTAATTTATTGACATGAATTTATTAAATAGAGATTGCATAATAAGCAATCAATTTAGTGACATCCCTCTAGCTTCTAAACAGTTGAACTCAATTAGAGAGGGGATACATAGTCCTTAAGAAGATTTGGAAAGTCTTGTAGTTCTCTCTCAATCATAAACTGAGCATCCAATGGGGGATAATTCTTAAACTTAACTTGATACTTTCATAATACCTTACCTGACTTTAGAGTATTGTCTTGATGGTGTAAAATTCTTTCAGGCACAAGAAACTCTTCTTTTTCTTCTATGTCATGTAAATCTTCCTTGATTGGTTCCATTGGAGGTTCTCCAATATAGGGATGTAGCAAACTTATATGGAAAGCATTATGAATGTTCCAATGACTTGGTAGATCCAAACAAAAAGTCACATCGTTTATCTTATCTGTGATCTTGAAAGGGCCGTAATAGTGATTAGAAAGCTTAACCACTTTATGCTTTTGACCTTTTTGCTTCTTTAAGCGAGCCTTCTCAAACTTAAGAAGAACATGTTGTCCCAAATTGAGATCTAACTTATGACGATGCTTATCAGCTTTGCGTTTCTGCTTCTCTTGTGTTATTTGGATAGCAGCTTTTACTTGAGTGAAAGTTGTATCAATGTCTCTAACAAACTCATCTGTTGCAAAGATCTTATCCTTCATAAGAAGGATGGGTGGTAAATGAGGCTTACCATAGATGATCTCAAAGGGTGCCTTACCATTACTAGAGTGCACCGTATTATTGTATGCAAACTCTACTAAAGGCAAATAATTTTTCCATTCTCTTTGATTATCAAAGACATAGGATTTCAAAAGGTCCTGAATAGTAGAATTAGCACTTTCACTCTACCCATCCATTTGAGGATGATAAGAGGATGAAAACTTTAACTTTGTCTTGAGGTTCTCGAAGTGAGCTTGCTAAAAGAGGTTGGTTATGCGGGGATATCGATCACTTATAATGGACTTAGGCATGCCATGATGTTTGAAAATATGAGCAATGAATAGCTTAGCCATATGATCGGCTTTGATTGTCTTTCGCGCAGGTATAAAGTGAGCTTGCTTACTGAATCTATCAATGATAGTCAAGATTGCATCGTTGTCTGCTTGTGTGCGAGGAAGCTCCATGATAAAGTCCATGGTTATACTTTCCCAAGGCTCATTGGGAATAGGTAATGGCTTTAGTACACCAGGTGGTTTATGCCTGTCATACTTTACTTTTTGGCATATCTTTCACTCGCGGACATATCTTTCAATGTCAGCTCTAAGAGTGGGCCAAAAGAAATATATTTCCAATGCTTGAGTAGTGGGTAGGCCCCTATGTCCAACATATGGAGATGCATGTGCTTCATCCATTACCTTGTGTCACAATGGTAATGCTATACAAATTGCTTGATGATGATACAAATAACCATCTCGAATTGAGTAAGGTGTAATTGACTGACCTGAGTTAAGATGATCCCATATGGTTGAGTAGTCAAAATCAATTGCATACATTTTGGGTAAATCCATGAACTCGGTATGGTAAATAGTTGTGATTGCTTTCACTCGAGGTCGCCGTGATAGAGCATCTACTACCACATTCTTAGTTCCAGATGTATGAAGGATTTGAAAATGAAACATAGATAAAAAATTTGCCCAGCGCGTGTGTTTCTCTGAGAGCTTCTTTGAGTGAGGAAGTATGTTAGACTTTGATGATATGTTTTAATAACAAAATCTACACCAAGTAAGTAGTGTTTCCATACTTGAAGAGCATGTACCACTGCCATAAGCTATTTCTCATATATTGGAGCATGTAGCTCATGATCCTTGAGGTGTCGGCTCTCAAATGCTATTACATGATGCTCTTGGTTAAGCATAGCTCCAATGCAATCCCCTGAAGCATCGCACTGAATTTCAAAAGGTTTTTTAAGATCCAAAACTATGAGAATTGGTTCTTGAGTCACAAGAAACTTAATTCTTTCAAAGGCTTGTAGTTGCCTTGATCCCTAGCGAAAAGGCATTCACTTCTTAGTAAGGTCATGCAGAGGAGATGCAACATACGCAAAATCTCGTATGAACCTCCTGTGGTATGAACATAGGCCTAAGAAACTTCTAACTTCATGTATAGAAGTAGGTGTAGGCCATTCAATAATGGTTCGAATCTTCTCAAGATCCATTCTCACCAAATTGTGAGAAACAATATGGCCCAAGTAATGAATTTTCGAAATGAAGAATTCACTCTTCTTAGCATTGACTTGTAGTCTATGCTTGCGAAGCTCCTGAAAAACAGTAGATAGATGTTTTCTATGCTATTCTTTAGACCGTGAAAATATTAGAGTGTCATCAAAGAATACACATGTGAACTTTAAGTGAGGTCTGAAAATTCTCTCCATCATTCAATTGAATGTGGCGGGTGCATTAGTCAAACCAAATGGCATGACTAGAAACTCATATAGTCTAAATGTTGTACGAAAAGCTGTCTCATGAACATCTTCAGGTGCTATCCGTATCTGGAGATAGCCGCTCTTGAGATCAATACGACTAAAGATACTAGCTTCTTGCAACTTATCCAAGATATCATCTATCCTTGGGATAGGAAAATGATTCTTGATTGTGATCTTGTTCAAAGATCTGTAGTCTATGCACATATGGAAAGAACCATCTTTCTTTTGAACAAGTGAGACTAGAGAGCAGTATGGAGAAGAGCTAGGTTGAACTAACCCTTTTTCCAATAGTTCCTTTACTTGTTTTAGGATCTCCTCTTGTTGACTTGCACTTACTCGGTAAGGCGGTTGGTTAGGTGGTGAACTGCCTGGGATAAGATCAATTGTGTGATCTTTCGAGCGCTTAAGAGGTAACTCTCCTGGGAGTGAATCACTAAAACAATATTCATATTGTTTCACAAAATCATAACTGGCTTGATCAATTAAATAGAGGGGTTCTTTTAAAGTCTGGAACTTAGAAGCATTAGTTGGTATTGTGTGTTCATTAGAGGCATCAAGTGCGCTTGAGTCATTAGCTTCTTTTGACTCTCTCACAAAAATCATGTATGCATAAATAGCTTTCTTCATTTCTTTAGAGATGCTAACATAACTAACCATTGGCACATGCCAATCTCCAACATCAACAATGCATACTATGTTTCAACCCTTGAATTGAAATACAAGGGTCTTTTTAACAAAATTGGGAAGAGGTCTAATCTTGTAATGCCAAGGTATGCCTAAGATAACATCACAGTTACCAATGGGTGCAAGTAGGAAAGATTCTTGGTCGCGGTAATCCCCAATTCTAAGATTCAACTTCCCTTGGACAGGAGTAAAATTGGTTGTAAGTCCTTCAAATGCCAAATCTGATTCAATTGGTGTTTCCAATCGATCGGGTGGAATTTGTATCCTTTCAAGAGTATCCATTGACACAAAATTCTATGTGGAACTTGGATCAAAGAGTATCAAAACTCGTTGATTGTTGAGGGTCCCCCAACCCTTTAAGAGTTGTCTTTTCTTCTCATTTGAATGAATGTTAGCTTGCACATCTGGAATAGAATTTGAGGATGGTAGAGGAGGATCTTTAACCACATTTTCTTCCTTCCTTTTGTGAGGACAATCAGGCTTCATATGCCCTAACTCACCACAAAGAAAGCACCTTCCTTCCTCTTTGTACTTTTGTATGTTAGAGGGTGAGAGATACTTGTGCTTCTTCTTGTTACCCTCTGGCTTTGAATGTTGGTCATGGGTAAAGGTAGGTCTTCTTCGATTAGTCTTGTCTCTTGGTTGATCATAGAGCTGCTCTTGTCTAGCTCTATAAGAACTCATCTCCAACTTTCGAGATGTACCAGGTGTATGTAAACTTTCAGCTATGATGGTAGACTCCATCATGCGAGATAAGGTTTCGTGTGGATACATCTTCATGGTTCTATGTAAATGAGAGAGTAGGCCACCTTCAAACTTCATTTTCTTCTCTTCATCGCTGATCTCCATGAAAGGAGTAACCTTGAGAAGAGTAGACCAAAACTTGTCCACATAACTAGCAACCTTCTCATGCTCTTTCTAACATAGCCAATCCCACTCCTTCTTGACATCATTCTCAAAATCGAGAGGCAAGAACTGAGCATAAAACTTCTTCTTGAACTTCTCCCAAGTCGTGGGTTTCCTTCCCTCCAAAATGAGAGTCAACCACCAATTGCTAGTGTGTCTTTCAAGTGCATGCCTACATACCTTAGCTTGGACTTTTCTAAGAAAGTACCATCAGATAAAGCAACTTCAAATTGCATGACAAAGGCTAATGCCTTAACAAGATCTCTCTTACTGGAGTAAGAGTCAAACTTTATGTCCTTATCCCAAGACTTGAAAGTGTTAGTCTTCTTAAGCTTGCTCCTCTTATGGTCCCTCTTTGTCCATTTGCAGATTGTACGAGACTTAGAACCAAGAGAGTAGGAAGTAGAAGTTGATGAGGAGGAGAAGGAACTTGAGTAATCAAGGAAGTAGCTAGTTTTGTTGAGAGAGATGACTCCATCCTTATCCGCCTCACTCGAGGTGAGGTCTTTTTACTCTTCTTGACCCGAGAGTCCTTCTTCCTTCTAGGAAGCTTCTCAACAATTGGATGCTTTGCACCTTCACACCATCAATTGGTGCAATTGTGTTTCTTCCAGTATCACCATCTTTTGGAGGATTCAATCCTTCATAAGTAGCTTCTTCCCTTGCCCTTAAGCTGTCAATCAATTGACGTACTTTGGGAATTTCCAACAAGGTATGATACTCTGTCAACTGAGCCTATAATTGATCACTTGTAGGCACTTCATCAATTGCCATCTTTGCCTTCTTTTTGCAAGGATCGCCTTTACTTTGAGAAAAGCAAAGAGACCTGCTCTGATACCACTATTATAAGATCCGAGATACAGGTTCGACTTTCTTATATACTTAAAATATATATGGCGAATGTTATGCTAGCATAGAGGGAGAATAAATGAGAGAAAAGAAAGATGCATAGAGAGAGAGAGGTAGAGAAATTGGCAACACACTAGGGACTAGAAGATGGGCCAGTCCCCGCCTCCCTTGTGGAGTTATATTATTGACAAGGAGCAAGCTCATGCGTTACACATAAGCTAGTTCTTACTTGTAGATATTGGAAACAAGATCAATGTTCCTTGCACGGTATACAACCGACTAACACTTACACAACTTGGAAGTTGGCACCTTTTGATCCTTCTTGAGTCTCCTTCTCTCCTACACAATATGTGTAGGGCTCTCCTCTTGATTTTCGTAGAGCTTTCGTAGCACTTGCACCTTATCTTCTTCTCGTGGAACTTGATTTCAGCAGAGCTTTTGCAGCACTTGATTTCAGTAGAGCTTCCGCAGCATTTGCACCTTCTTTTCTTCTCTTAGATGCATGCAAAGTGATGCTTCCTTTACCTCCCTCACACCCAAGGAGAGCCTCCTCTTTTATAGGCTTTCAAGAGCTTCTCTTCTTGGAGAGAGACTTGAGTTGATCTTCATGCAAGATGTGGTTGTTCCAGAACCTACTCTGGAGCACTAATTTCAAGATATCTCTTTGTGCGTTATTCAGATGAAAAAATGTCAAACACGAAAGTTGTAGATCTCGATGTTTCCAATAACCTACATGACCCGTTTTTAGAGATCTCCTTTTTATCACGAGATATTTTAAAAATGTATTCACCATGTCTTTTTTAAAAAGAACAATTTCTCAAACTGTACTCTTAACTTGTGGTCCATGCAACCACCTTAAGGAGAGTTCATTAAATTGCCTTGGGCCTCAACCTTAAGATTGACTTCCACACAAAAGCTTGTGTCTTTTTAGACCTTAGAAAGAGAAAATCACTTCTCTCCTCACTTCCAGAGGATCACGTCTCTTGTCTTTGTTAATGAGAGAATTACCTCTCTTGTCTTTCTTAATGAAAAAAAAAATCTTAAACCTTGACTTGTAAGGGAGAGGATGACCGCAAATGAATGCAATGCTCATTACACACAAGTAAACATTCCCAGATGTCCCGAAATGCACACATAAATACATATACACAATGCTAATGCACTTTCTCTTCTTAGAACTTAATCCATCTTCATTTATGTGTAACTCCTTGGCTCTTGTGTACACTCTTACACTTGGTAGGCACTTCTTTCCCCCTTCATAACTTGTACTGCTTGTAGCAGATATCCCTGTCAGAGTGCTTTGATCACCCCATTAAGTGATGCACTAGGAATATCGGTCTCTAAATGGTCTCATGGCCATGCTAGATCATCATCAACACTTAAAGAAAAGTGAGTCATTAATTTATTGACATGAATTTATTAAATAAAGAATGCGTAGTAAGCAATCATCCTAGTGACAGTGAGTAAGGGGGTGTTTATTCTTTATTTTTAAAAAATTGTTAATTAAAAGGGGGGTCATTTAGTGGGGGAGGAAAATATTACAAATAAGTTGCCTATCACCTCATTATCTTTAGTTTTGAGGACAAAACATCTCTAGAAGGGGATGATTTGTAATGATGCAAATTATCAACATGAGAGTTGAAGCCTATTCCAAGTATAAACCTTGTAAATACTCAACCAAGAGAGATGAGTGCTTTAGGGTTTAGTATAAAAAGGCAAGAAGTGCTAATGTAGCATCATTCTTTGGCATTATTACAATTGTATCCTTCTTGTCTTTTATCTTCTTGTACTTGGTTAAGAGCTCATGGCTACATTGTGCTGTGGTAGTGGAAGATGTTCCATGGCATGGCCATGTTTGTAATTCAATTTGTTACATTTCTTACTGTGTGTAGCTTAGAATAATTTGATTTCCTGTTCATTTCGATTGTTAGATTAGTCCTTCTTTACAAGTTTCGAGCAATTGCTAATGCACACACACACTCTCTCTCACTTACCTACTATTAATAAATATGGTGGTGGCAGATGGCTATCCAACACACTGATTGATCAAAAGGTGTTAAACCCCAATACACTCAACCATGGCTATGAAAACTATTGTACACTTGGCTTTATAACTAGAAGTGGCCATAGTGGGCTACTTCTTGCTCAACCATGACATACATGAGTTGCTAAGCATGAATCGGAAACCACTCATGGATACATAAGTGCTGTAGCAACAAGCCCAACCAAGAGGGGATATATGTAAAGAAGGTTTCCACTTCAATGGAAATTTACACAAAGACTAATATAAAATGCTGGAAATTGTAGCTTGGCATTTCTTAATTCAAGATGCCTTACAACCAAGAATTAAAAGGGATGTTGAAGCTATAGAAGCTTGAGAATCATTTGATGACAGTTGCTACAAGGAACTCACCCCTTACAATGGTGGGGAAGGAAATACCTTCAAGCTCCAAGAAGTGGACATGTGAAAAATGATTAACAAAGATGATTTACATTGGCAACCTCTCACCTTTTATACTCTAGCTTGAAATAGGGTAATTGTCTAAGTAAGGTAGCATGAAAATTGGTTTATTACAATCCATCCCTACCCAAAAGTTTTTTCCTCAAAACTTTGGAAATCAAAAGGACAAATGGATGGTAAATGTGAAGAAATAAGAGGCCAATGCTGAATATCCTTGAAGTTTTCCATTCAAGGAGATAATTTTCCATTAAAAGAATCTCCAAAAAAAGCTAAAAATGGTGGAAATCTGTAATGATGTCTTGAACAGGGTAGTGATAGTAAATGACCCATAACTTTGGATAGAAATGTCAGAATGACGCATATGAGATATAGAATTGAAATATACTTCATTAGGTATCCATCTATATAATCAAAATCCAATTTTGATGTCGATGGGTCAATTATTTTCATGATAGAAAATTAATACAGCAAGCTGTCCACTGTGCAATGAACTAATTATCTTCTTGACGAAGCCATGGAAACTGATCTAAATATGAAGCATGTTGCCAAGATGATTCTTCCATAGGCAATCCCTTCCACTTGATAAGATATTCCATAACAACATGGTTCCTTAGAGCCTTCTCTCTCTTGCCAACAATACTTTCAGGCTCATAGATGATTAAGCCATCTTCATCAAGAGGAGTTAGTTCTTCAAGAACTTGTATATTAGGCCCAATGTATTTCTTGAGTTGAGACACATGAAAAACATTGTGAATGCGTGTGATTGAAGGCAAATCAAGTTGGTAAGAAATATCTCCAACTTTCTTTGTGATTTGATATGGACCATAATAGCGATGAGTAAGCTTATTATGTCCACCCTTGAGAGAAGCATACCGAGACTTAGGTACTTTCAAAAATACACATTCTCCTTCTTCAAAATCCAGATGCCTTCTTTTATCATATGCATATAATTTCATTGTCTCTTGTGCCTTCTTGATGTCTTATTAGCACTGCTTCATCAAGGCTTCCATCTTTTCCAACTCTTCTCAAGCAAGAGAATTCACTTCATCATGAAACAATGCTGAAGGCACTTGGAATTTATATCCATTTCCAATGATCCCATGCATTTTGTGTATCATGGCAAAAGTGTTTGAGGTAGATTTCTAACCATTTATTGACCCTTCCACTTTGGCCATCTATTTGTGGATGATAGGCAATACTTGGAGTTAGTTTGGTACCCATGGAAGTAAAAAGACTTTTCCAAACATTTCCCATGAACTTGGAATCCCTATCAGAAACAATCTTCATAGGTAATCCATGAAGTTTGAAAATCTCTTCCATGAATTGATCTGCCATATGTTTGGCTGAATATTGGACTTTGGTAGGTAAGAAGTGGGCTGATTTTGTAAGATGATCAACCACAACAAAAATGTTATTCTAGCCTTGCTTAGTCGTAGGAAGTCCTGTAATAAAATCCATGCTGATATCAATCCATTTACCATGTGGAATAGGCAAAGGCTGAAGTAGATCACCAGGCAATAAAATTGAGTCTTTATTCTGCTAGCATGGTAAGCACTGCATCACATTCTCCTTGATATCTTTCCAAAGTCCCTTCCAATAGAAGCATTTATGGATCTTTTCAAAGGTTTTAAACAATCCAATATGTCCTGCCAAAGGAGAAGAATGCATCTCATGTAAAATTTGAGATCTAAATGATGACTGAGGGGTATACTCTTCCTTTAAACCAAAGGAGTCCATTTTGCCATTTTAAATTGGGAAATTTAGATCCGTCATCTTACTGTAATTTCTTCATAATATTGGCAATGTGCTCATCTAAAAGATATTCTTCTTGAATGTCCTAGATCCAATCCTTATGTATGGTAGAGATAATAGAAACAGAACATGCCCACATCTTGGACAAGGTATCTGCCACTACATTATCCTTGCTTGCCATATAAGAAATCTCAAAATCATATCCCTGAAGTGTAGCTAACCATTGTCTTTGTTTGGGAGAAAGACTTGGTTGAGAGAGGAAATACTTCAGCACATGATGGTCACTCTTCACCTTAAAGTGGCTGCCATAATTATAGTGGTGCCACTTCTTGATTGCATGAAGAATGGCTAACGTTTCCTGCTCATAGACGTGGAGTTCTCTTTCTTTATCATCCAACTTCTTGCTTTCATAAGCAATAACACCATGGTCTTGGAATAAAACAGCCCCAATACATCTGCCACTAGCATCAACAAATATAGTGAACTTCTTGATTGCATGAAGAATGGCTAACGTTTCCTGCTCATAGACGTGGAGTTCTCTTTCTTTATCATCCAACTTCCTGCTTTCATAAGCAATAACACCATGGTCTTGGAATAAAACAGCCCCAATACATCTGCCACTAGCATCAACAAATATAGTGAACTCCTTGGAAGAGTCTGGGCGTATCAAGATAGGTGCTGAAATGAGTAGACTTTTTAGCTCATTGAGACTCTTAGTGGCTGTAGCATCCCAAAAGAAAGCTTTCTTTTTCAATATATTAGTAAGAGGAGATGCTACATGGGCATAATTCTTAATGAATCTCCTATATAAAGAAGATAATCGAAGAAATCCTTGTAGTGAAGTAGAATTCTATGGTATGGGCCAATCCTTGATGCACTGGACCTTCTTTGGATAAACCATAATCCCTTTCTCACCAACTATATGACCCAAGTATTCTACTTCATCAGCCATAAAAAGTACACTTGCTTTCCTTTGCAAAAAGCTTGTGTCTTCTCAAGGTAAGAAGGACCTCTCTGACATGCTTTAGATGTTCCTCTCTATTCTTGCTATAGATGAGAATATCATCAAAGAATACCAATACTGATTTATACAATAATGGCTGCAAAATCTTGTTCATAAGAGCTTGGAAAGTTGCAGGTGCATTTGAAAGTCGAAATGGCATAACTAGGATAGGACCCATATCTAGAACAATCAAGTCCATCATAATAGTGCAAGACTTTGATAACTCAATAGGAGTCTGCTAGCATATCTCTTTGCTCAACTCTTGAGAACCATTAGCCACTTGTACCTTCAGTAGGGCTTCTATTTCTTGAGGTAGTAACTTCAGCTCATACAATGATTTGGCATTAACAAAACTATGACTGTTGCCGGTATCAATGAGAATATGAGCAACATTTGAATTTATAGGACCCTTGAGCCAAAGTGTATTTTCACCTTTACAACCCATCCATGCATCATGAGATATGGAACATAACATGGGCTGATAAGAAACCATAGAAGGATCATCAATCTCTGATCCACCAGGATCGAATGGACCACCTGGATCATAAGGAAAATTACTGACCGGTTCTAATTCCTCCTATGTGTCCTACTCTTCTTGCTCATGCATCTCATCACAAGTAGGAACTGCCTCTACTTGGAAAAGATTTCTTTCTTGTGTCTCCTCTTCATCAGAGTCTTCGATATTCAACATATTAGACTTTGCCATATATCCTTTGCACTTTTGCTTGTGCTTAGGAGACCATTTCTCCCCACATTTATAACATAGACTCTTAGATTTGTCATTGGGAAGCGCCTTGTTAATGTTGTTATTGGAATATTGCCTAATCGCACCTTCAGCCCTTTTGAATTCTTGTTAACCATTAGACGAACAAGGTGGAAAATCTGGAAAAGCTAAAGTAGAAGACAAAGGTCAAGGCAAAGTGAAACTGAAGACAAAGGTGCACAAGGAAAAGTGCAAGTCAATACTTTTGTAAAAGAGTGTAAGCACATCATGATTTAATTTAAGGAGTGCCGAGCTCTCACCCGTGCAATTTGTAAAGGTAGATGGGCGGTAGGAAGGAAGCTAGGAAGATAGGAGGACAATTGGAAAAAGGGCCTACCGGCCATATAAAAAAGGGGATAAGGGGATGACCGCCCAAAAGGGATTTAGGGTTTTGTATATAAAGTTGAAAAGTGAATGAGAAGCTCATTCTTGTGTATGGCCAAAAGTGGCTCTCCTCTTCTTCTTCTTCTTCTTCTTCTTCTTCTTCTTCTTGCTTGCTTGAGCTTGTGCTTGAGAGAGGGAGTGTGAGAGTGTGAGGGAATGAGCGTGTGAGGGTGAGGGATCGGGGAGGAGAAGCTCTTCATCTTCTCCTCTCTTCTTCTCTTCTCTTTTCTTCTCTTGTCTTGCTCGCGGCTATGGAGCTTGGAGCGTGGAGCTTAAGGATGGAGCTTGCTTGAAGCTTGCACTTGGATCGTGGAGCTACCGAAGTGCGCGGGAGAGGAGGTAACTCGATTGGCATGGAGGTAAACTCACTACACTTGTAGATATGGATGGCGTGTCAGCTATGTGAGAGGTAGCCATTAGTGCTCGGCTTGGAACACTTGAAGCAATAAGCGGTCCGTGGGTCTTGGCGGTTGAGTGAAAGCTCCCACATTTTGGTTCTATTTCTAGGACCAACGGATTCAAGCCTGAGCGCTTGTGCGCTTCGAATCAAGCATTGAAGTAGGGTTTTCCCCGAACTGGTGCTTGAGATAGATAGGTGGGAAGCGAGGGAGTTTGAAGAGGTATTCGATCTCCTTAGCAAGTAGATTTTTGTTGTTTTGGACTTGGGAAAGCATGATGGAGTAGTGTAGGTATTTTCCTTATAGTTTTTTCTTGCATTTGGAAAGGATAGGAGAAAAACGTTGGAGCAAACAGTAGGGTTTTCTATTGCTATATAACAAGCTGAAACAGGAAAAAGAAGAGCAAGAAATAACATTTTGGGTTAAATGTTAGTGAGGGAAGCAAGATTAAGGTGAGTGCAGGCCTGGACAAGGTGATAAGGGGCCAAGAGTGGCAAGAAAGGCCACATTGTGCATTGCAAGGTTTCAGGAGAGCAAGAGAGAGGAAGAAAGCTTTATTGAGTGGATCCGCTTTGATCTGGCCATCCGGGAGTTATTTTCCCAGCCCAGTTAATTCTACACCTTCCCCTACATGAGTAGGTTGGATCTGGAGCTACTCGACTAGTGGGAAGGCCTCCAACGCTCGGCGCAGCAAATTTTGTGAAGTCCGACGAAAAAAACGTGCCGCGTCCGACGTGTTCGAGTGACGGAAATTCTGGGCCAAGTCCCAGAATTGGCCCTCGGACCCTCGAAAATTTGGCCCTTGACCCTATCGACTCGGCCCACTACCACTCAGACCACTTGACTCGGCCCTCAGCCACTCGACCCTCAGACAACCAGACTCGGACTGCCGAATTTGACATTGGGACTAGTTACATTCGGCCCTTTCTACTCGGCCCTTGGACAGGCTGAATCGGGCATTCGGCCCCTGCAATTCGGACCTGTTGGGCCGAATTTAGATTTTTTCAAATTTTAACTTGAAGACAATGAAACTAACCGCGAGGCCATATAGAGCCGAAACCATATCATAGATCGATCACTGGGCTGAAACTTAGAGTAAGTAATTCAAAATTTGGCTATAAACGGTCTTTCAAATGACGTATGGCATTTACTGTAATGGCCCTATGGGCTGGGAGGGACTCCTTCCCCCCCCCCCCCCCCCCCCTCGATCCCCGCAGAGAGGGCTCTCTTCTCACTTGCAAAAGAGCAACCAAAAGCCCATACCCGAACAGAGAGAAACAAAGACCCAAAAGCCCATACCCAAACAAAGAGAAACAGAGACCCTAGAACCTCAATGGGCCAATCTAGCCAATAAGGGCAAAAAGGCCACACTGCAAAAACACATATGTGTTGCATTCGGATTGCATCTAGTTAAAGTGGAAAGCAACAACATCAAGCTACAACAATGAGAATGACTAGATATGATAGTCCTGATGATAGATGCTCCTTGAATAGCACTGCACTGACGATCCAAGACATCAATGGAGAATCCACATCTGGTCGTGCAGTTGGGGACTCAAGGGCATTTGTTAGAAGGCTTAAATTTACAAGCCAAGACCCGAAAGACGAAGACATAGTACCACCTGCTTATCTTAGGGTCAAACTCACCACGAAAAGAGAGTATACTATCGATGCTCTGATTGATGAAGGAGCAGATTTTAATATCTTGACCTATGAATCATGGACCCTACTAGGCCAACCAGGGCTCACACTAACTAATGTAACTCTTAGCCCTTACGGGGGACACCCACAAGCACTCATAGGGAAGTGCAAAATCCTTGCGACAATTGAAATTGAAAGCTTTCCTATCCTATTTCATGTTCCTCCAAATAGTGCTAATTGCGGGAAGAAAACCCTCCTAGGAAGACCATTCAAAAGGGCGACCAAGTGTGAGGCGGACTATGTAGCACAGAGGATACACATGACTCTACCGGGTGTGAGGATAGTCACAACCTTTGGCAAGGGTGACCTCATGGAACCTCGAGGGAAAGGCAAGGAAGATGCTGACATAACAGTCAAGCCTGCTAACGAGAGCAAGGACTTGTTGGAAGAGTTTATACAAGTTTTCCAAATTCTTGAATATGTGGTTTTATCCATTTGCAGTATCTTCCACCCCTTGACTATAAATGTGTTGAGTCTTGTGATCATTATTTATATGGTAGGCAGATACACAATATGCATAAAAACTCTGGTATGACATGCATGGGTGATCTGTTGGCTCTTGTTCATTTGGATATATGTGGTCCATGCACCTTACAAGTTGTTAGATGGCACGAAGTATTTCATTACTTTCATTAAATCTAAGTATACGCATAAGGTTTGGGTATATCCTATTAAGTAGAAATTAGATGTCTTGGCTACATTTCAGTGTTGGCTTGCTTTGGTTGAGGACTAGTTTGGGTATAGACAGAAATGCCTAAGGTCAGATAATGGGGGTGAGTATGTCTCTAAACCCTTTGAGTAGGTTTGTGATGAGAGGGATATTAAGCATCAGTTGAGTGCCCTGTACATCCCACCCTAGAATGGTATGGCTAAGTACATGAATAGGACAATTCAGCAAACAACGAGTTTGAAGTGTGATGAGCTAGGTGGGCTTACCATAGCATTTTTGGGCTGAGGCGGTTATTACTACCATACACTTGATAAATTGGTCCCTGTGCAGTTCTCTTGACTATTAGGTTGGAGAGGAGGTATAGTCTAGAAAACCTCCTGCATATGCTCATTTGCATGTCTTTCGTTGTGAGGATTTCTGCCATGTTCCCAAGGACAAGCATGGTAAGCTAGATCCTAAGTCTAAGAAATGCATCTTACTTGGTTATGGGGATACATGTGAGATGAGCTATCGCCTATGGGACCTGCAAGCTTTCGAAAGGTTATTCACAGTCATGATATTGTTTTCCATGAGGAGAAAATGCATGAGTAACCTGAGCATGTTGTTAAGGTACACAGTGTGATATTTTAGGAGAAGCCTCCTACTACTACACAACCATCTAGATAGCCTATAGCAATGGCTAATACTCTAATGGCTCAGGTCCCTAATGCCCCACAGGATATACAGGCCCCACAGCCAGCAATCTACTAGAGATAGACGACAACCTGTGCAATTTGAGCTCTCTATGGATTATGTTATGGTGACAAATGTTTGTGCATCTCTTAATTATGATGAGGTCATGCGCAGAGGTGATAGTCACTCTTAGGAGAGGTCTATGCAGTCAGAGTATGACTCATTGCAGAAAAATCATACGTGGAATTTGGTTCCTTTGCTTGGTGGCAAGCATACTTTGCCATGCAAGTGGGTGTACAAGTTGAAAAGTATCCTTGGACACCCCAAGCCGAGATACAAGACCAAATTTGTTGGTAAGGGCTCCAAGAAGGAACATGGTGAGGACTTTGATGAAGTATTTTCTCTTGTTGTAAAGATGACTACCCTACGCTTGGTACTAGCTTTGGTTGTTGAGCTTGACTTGGACCTTTATTAGATGGATATCAAGATAGCTTTTCTTCATAGGGACTTCCATGATGAGATTTAATGGAGCAATCTAAGGGCTTTGCATACCTTGGTAGATAACACCTAGTGTGCTGATTGCAAAAGAGTCTTTATAGCCTTAAGCAAGCACCTAGGGAACTGTATCACAGGTTTGATGCCTTTATGCATTCACAGGGATATTCCTACAGTGATATGGATTTGTGTTTATACATGAAGAAGGCTCGTGATGGCAACCTTATGATTGTGATTCTCTATGTGGATGATATGTTGATTATTGGGAGTGCTCATGATGAGTTGGATGCCTTGAAAGATAAGCTCAAGAAGAGATTTGAGATGAAGGACATAGGACATGCCTCACATATTCTTGGGATGCACATTACATGCAATCGCTATAAGGGGTTCCTCTACTTGTCATAAGAAGTACATCCAAAAGTTCCTTGACCAGTTTCATTTGCAAGATGTTAAGCCTATTGGTTATCCTTTACCTTCTCATGTGAGGGTTAGTCAAGCTGATTGTCCACAATGTGATGAGTAGAAGGCCGAGATAGCCAAGATCCCTTATGCATCCATAGTGGGTAGTTTGATGTGTAGCCACTCATCTTGACATAGCATTTGTAGTGGGAGTTGTGGAACGTTGTATGGCTATACTTGGCAGACGACATTGGGATGTTGTCAAGGAAATCATGAGGTACATGAAGGGCACAACAGTTATGTGCATAAGTTATGGTGGCCAAGATGCAAGAGTTACGATATACACTAACTCTGATTATGTAGGACATGTAGATAGTAGAAAGTCCATCTCTGGCTATGTTTTCACTTTTGCTAGAGGTGATGTTTCTTGGATGTCCAGGGTGCAAAAATGCACGGCCCTCTCTACTACAAAGATAGAATATGTTGCAGCCACTAAGGCTTACAAGGAGATTCTCTGGTTAGGCTATCTAGTGGCGGACCTTGGCATTACTGATGTGGTCTCTACACATTGCATTCAAATTCTAGGATTGCTATTTAGTTGGCCAAGAATCTAGTCTTCCATGTGAAGACAAAGCACATTGAGGTGTGTTACCACTTTATCCGAGAGGTCATTGAAGACAAGTCCATTGAGCTTGTAAAGATCTCAATTGACCAAAATCCTGTAGATCTACTCACTAAAAGTCTCTCAATGGCACGTTTTGCCTTCCTTAGGAAGTTGATGGGCATTGGATGAGATGATGTCTTTCCTCATCCTGTTTTACTTATCTACATTTTTACTTTGTCACTTTTTTCTTGTTCTCTTCTCACTAGGGGCACATTTGCCTTTAAGTGGGAGGTTATTGGGGGTAAAGGCGCATGTGCTTAGTCACCCATGTGTTAGTTACACTAACAATACTTGCATACCCACACACGTGTACATGCAGGTGGCGGGCACCCATCACTATCACTCCATTCTTTATTCTTTCAGTGACATTTGAATAAAGAGAAGGCCGATCATAGATTGTGACTATTGTTCCCATATCTTGTCTCTCTCTCTCTCTTTCTCTTGCTCCTTCCACCATAGCTCTTGCTTCTACTCCATGCTTCCACTTTAGAGCTCACTCTTCCCTCGATGATCAATTAAGAATATGAAGAAGTGGGTCTATAAAAAGAGCAAAGATTTTGGAGGAACTCCTAAGCATGGAATGACCATTACTACAAGGATGATTACAACACAATGAAAATATTTCAAGCTACATTTGGATGTGAGGTCAATAGATTTTCTTCTAGTATGGTCTAGAAGCAAATCTATTAAGGTGCATTTTGTCACATAATAGATGTGGATGGGAAACAAGCATGGTAGAGCTACCAAAGGCTATTAATACATTAGTAGACACCACAATGCTCCAAGAGATGATTGAGTGATAGAAAGGTCTAAGATGATTGTTGAGGTAAGAATTAGAATATTTAAATTAAAGAAGTGTTTTTCCAATATTATCATGGTAGTTTATCATCTTCATAAAAGGCTATTGATAGACTTGGATCTAATATATTTTAATTGATATGCATGAGTTGAATGCAAAAGTAACTCCTATTATCATAGTTTAGCTAATGAATATTATAAACTAATATGAGAATGGAGATTGCATAGAGATGTAGAGAGAAATGATGCTATGTTTGTGTTGTCTCTAATAGCTCTCTTGTAAAAAATGCCTTATTTTCTTATATCACTCAAAGAATAATGAATAAGTGTGTATATATATATGGTTAGGGTTAGTAGGATGGAAATCCCGCCACATTAGCCTTTACCCCAACAACCTTCCACTTAAAGGAGAATAGGCATTTAAGATAGGCAATAGAATAAGAGAATATGTAAGGTAAATATATGTGAGTTACCCTCACCTAATGCCTATCAACTATTTGCAATGTACAAACTTTTTAGAGGGCAATGAGAAAATCTGCAAGATTATTCTCAATATGAACTTTGACAAGCTTGTTTGCTTGTCCTCAAGCACCTGATGTGAATGAAGTTATACCTCACTTCTATGTGCCCTTGGTTTTTGTCTGAAACACATGGTTATTTGCCAACATTATGGCACTTGACTATCTTTGTGCAACAATGACGTGTCTTCATTGAGGCCCAAGTCTCCCACTAGATGAGTAAGCCTAATAACTTCTTTACATGCCTCTATGACTGCAATTTGCTTAGTTGTAGTGGCCATGAGATTGCACCACCATTCAAGGTAAAAACATATCATGTGGTTGAGTTTGTGTTGTCAATATACCTTGTATAGTTTGTATCTGTATATCCAAGTGCACCACTACTGCTCCTCCCAAACCATATGCACATATCACTCAAGTATCTCAAGTTACCTTTCATGGCTTTCCAATGTTTCTTACTAGGATTTGACATATACATGCATAGTACTCCTACTCTAAAAGCAATGTCCAAGCGAGTGGCAATCATACTATACATGAGATATTTCACACATGATGAATATGAACCTTGGGCATTTCAACCCTCTTCTCATCATTTTTGGGACAATCATTAGTACTCAATTCTATATATGGAGCCAATAGAGCACTAGTTGCCTTTTCCATATCCATATTAAAACACTGCAACACTTTGTTAACGTAATCCTTTTGGGATAGATAGAGTAATCTCTTTGTTCTATCCCTGAGATACATGCGAAGAATGTGATTTGTATGTCCCAAATCCTTCATTTCAAAGATTTCCATTAATATTTTTGTTAGGGTATCAATCTCATAGTTGTTTTTCCCAACTATCAACATATCAACCACATAAAGAATCAACACTATCAAGATGCCATTTTTAGCCTTTCTAATATATAAGCTGTGGTATATCTCCTTTTTTTTTTGTAGCCATGAGACTCCATAAAGGCATCAAACTTATTATACCATTCCCATAGGGCTTGCTTTAATCTATAGAGACTCTTATTTAGCTTACAAATAAGTTTTTATTTGTCGTGTTTCACAAAACCCTCTGGATGTTACGTGTAGATGTCATCATAAAGGTCATCATGTAGAAATGTTGCCTTGGCATCCAATTGTACAAGTTTCTGTCATCATTAGCCACTAAGGCAATCATAATGAAGAGTAGTGAGTTTTACCATAGGTTAAAACATCTAGTTAAAGTTCATACCTTTTTCTTGCTTAAAACATTTTATCACAAAACTTGCCATATATTTTGGGTTAGAATCAGTGTAACCTTTAACTTATAGATCCACTTGGATGGCAATGCTTTTTTGCTCTTTGGTAGAGGAACCAATTCTTGAGTTTGATTCTTCATAATGGAAGCCATTTTAGACTGTATAGCTAGCTCCCACTGAAGTTATCATCATGAGTTATGCCCACTTTATAACAAGATGGCTCTCCACAATCTATCAATATCACATAGTTAACTCTAGGCTAAAATATCTTAGGGGAATGAGAGATATGAATAGATCTCCATAGCTAGCTAACTTGAAGTGGAAATTTCAATCTCCATTCTTTCTTCTTAAGACATGCCGTGCTTCCTTCTCCCTAGTTGAAGCATCACTGGTGCTATCTTGTTGTACACTTGTTGCACTAGCACTTGCCCTATGTAGCAAAATAATAGTCCTTGCTTCCTTCTCACTAGTTAAAGTATCACTCGTACTTTCTTTTTGGACACTTGGTGCACTAGCACTTGACCTACGTGGCAAAATAATAGGCAATACTACATTCTAGAATGTAATAATTCTTCTTTCCACTTCCTTAAGAGGTTGGTTATGTATCTTCTTCTCATTGAAGATTATATCATTAGCTCAAACAATATTTCTATCTTTTGGATCCCAAAGGCGACAATCTATCTTGACACTCTATCCATAGCCTAAAAAGATGCGCACAAGAGGCGGCGATGGTCACTATTGAGGAGGTGGGAGGCACAAGAGGTAGTGAACGAGTTGGTGATGACACCATCAGCATGGTGGGCGCGGCGACAGCAGCTCCGGCGGCATGCGAGGCGGCTCCTTTGGTGAGCGGCACCTATGACCTGCAAGTGGCATGTGGTCCTAGCAAGCGGCAGCTCCTTTGGCGAGCCGCGTCCAGCGAGCAGGTGACTCTAGCATTGGTTCTATAGGTCTGCCGGTGACCAAGGTGACACGTGACAACTGTGGTGGCGACTTCAAAGACTTAAGCAAGGCGACGTGGAGGGAGAGCAAGGGAGGGAGAAGAGGGAGAAGAGGGGAAGAGGAGGGGAGAATATGCGCAGGGAGGTGAGAGAGAGAGAGAGAGAGAGAGAGAGAGAGAGAGAGAGAGAGAGAGAGAGAGAGAGAGAGAGAGAGAGAGAGAGAGAGAGAGAGAGAGAGAGAGAGAGGGAAGAAGGGGTGTTGGTTGGGGGGTGGAAAAAGATTTTTTTTAAATGTAAATTTTGTTGAATAAAGTGTTTTACTTTTTTTAAAAAATGAGGATCCCCCCATCTCAACACAAACGTGAGCGTGAAAAACGTCAAAACATAAATTAACAGAAAAATTAATAACAAATAAATCGAGCGCCAGATGAACGGACAGGAAAAAGAAAAAATAAGCGAAAGGACGAGAGGAAGAGGCAGAAGAGTGAAACGGGGGTCCGGGACAATTAAGGGCATTCACATGGGAAAAATGTGAAAACCACGCCTGCAAACACACACGAGAATTAATACCAAAACGAAGGGCAGATAGAAGGAAAACTATTTGAAATGATATGTTGGACAGGCCTATAACATCTGAACGCAATTCTGACAAGGATAAGACCCATTCGAATGGAAAATAGGAAAAAAACACACTAGAAAATGAAAATAAAAATTAATACAAAAAATCTAACGATCGAAACAAATAAGAATGAAAACAAAAAATGTATGCAACGAAGTGGTAGACAAGATGGATAGAGGTAAAACGTGATTCCGAGGGCAGAAGAGCGCATTCGCATGGAAAAAATAGTAAAAATACAAACGAAAACGGAGTCAAAAATTAATATATGAAAATCCACGCACTGAAAAGAAGTGCAATGAAAAAAAAAGTGTCACGAGAAACTTGGAGGACAGGCTTATCAAGTCAAAACACATTTTCGATGGCATTAAGGGGCGTTCACATGGAAAAAAAGTAAAAAAACAAACACGAGAATACACGAAAAAATTAATAACATAAAATTAGTGAACCGAAATATGATAGAGGAAAAAGAAAAATTGGGTAGGGGAGCAAAGCCCGGACAAGGCTATCTAATTAAAATTGAATTTCGAGGTGAACAGGATAGGCTCACATGAAAGAATAAACAAAATCACACGCAATACCCAAAAATACGAAAAATTTAATAACTCACAAACTGTGCATCGAAATTACAGGCAAGTATAAAGAAGAAATATCAAGGGAAAAGTGTAGGTTGGGGCTGTCACATCATATCACTATTGAGAAGCAAAAAAGGCTCGTTTGCATGGAAACATGTCAAATTGGTAAAAAATTCTTTAAAAATTAATAACTCATTAACCATGGCTCAGAGCAGGGGTACTGTAAAAGAAAAAATGGCCAATTCTTCGAGGGGAGGAACAAGGATGTAAGATCGGACTTCAATTTCAGTAAACATAGAGTGTGTTCTTATGAAAAAACAACAAAACAAAGGATAAAGACAAACGGACAAGGAACGGCCCTAGGACGGGGAGAAAATAGAACAAATGGGTGGGGAAGGGACCCCATCAGGGTAAGATTAGGACATGATATTCTGGAATAATCTGATAGGGATGCTTCTCGAAAGGATATCCAAAACAGATGCGCAAGGATGGTCCCCACACTTAAGACCTTAGCGAATTGAGTTAACTAATCAATAGGGCCTAACATTCGACCACAACCCATACTCGGACGTTCGCACACTTAAAACATGACCGACACTTGTAAACAAAAAGGGTAGGGTTAGAAAAGCTTGGCTCTATTTGTAGATGGTTGAGATGAATCATCACTAATACGTGAAGAATCGTAGTCGTCGGCAAAAGGTACCACGGCTCACCATATCACACTTGTCCAACATGGCAAGGACCATGCAGTAGCATCGAAGGAGGTAGTGTTGATGGAGAACTAGTTATATACCTAATATGGTGAGGTGGTTCCTCATCACTCCATCCCATTCACTATGCACAAGCCTTTAATTTCTACGCATGGTGAGAATGCGAGCACCTCAATGAGTCAATTCCAACATAGTCCCTATAACAAAACCAAAATGTTGGGAGCTCAATTATGAGACATGGATAGAGCTCTTATTCATTCAAGAGTTCAACTAACTATCTCTCACCTAGTCACTCACCTTCCAACTCTAAATCATTACATTATCCTCTCACAATGACCATGCAAGAAAGAAATACCAATTATTTAAAGATTGTACCAGATGCACCTCTCCAATACCTTCTCATTATAGTTCTTACTTGAAGAAAGAAGTGGATGGTCACAAGATCCTGCTAGACTCCCTTTGCAAGCCAAACCTTTGATCTAACACCTTCATGTGTCCGTCTGTGCTTCAACAGTAGACATTGCAACAAGAAAAAGAAAAAGAAGAGTGAGATAAGAGTAGATGCAAGAGGGTGCTCTCTCTCTCTCTCTCTCTCTCTCTCTCTCTCTCTCTCTCTCTCTCTCTCTCTCTCTCTCTCTCTCTCTCTCTCTCTCTCTCTCTCTCTCTCTCTCTCTCTCTCTCTCTGTGGATAAGCAAGGCTAAATCTCACAAATTGGCACACAGAAGAACAAGCTCTTCCATTCACCTTTTGATTTTTATATGTCATGATTATGATTAGGGTTTCTGCCAAAACTCAAGCAACTTACCACTTTTAAGGCTTATGATTGAAAATATATTAATTTATGCATACATATTAGGTTAATTGGACCTCATCTAAACCAATTTGAATTGAAGTTTCATGCTTGCAATGCTCACATGTATTTCAAGTCTTCTAATCTAACCTTTAGAGATGTTACAATTTGCATGGGAGTGAACCCACCTCTCACATAATGTTACAAAGCATTATAAGAAATAATTGAAATACATTATAGTTGCACATGACATATGGAAGTTCATAAAGTAATATGATTTTATAATTTTAAAATTTATTTTTTTTGAAAATAATTTATGCCAATTTCGCACGCTTTCACTTGACTTTGACTTGACCTTGTAGCCTTCCTTGCTCCTAATAGAGGTGAACCTTGCAAGGGTGGGGGAGTTACCCAAGCTTGTACCTACAAGTGATTGAGGATCTCATCAAGAGAAGACAAAGATAATCTTATCAATCTACTTGACCTACAAGTGATTGAAGATCTCACCAAGAAGACAAAGATAATCTTGTCAATCTACTTGAAGAGTTCAAGTATGTGTTTGCTTAGAGTTATATTGACTGAAAAGAGTTGCACACTCTCTCATTGATTCTAACGAGTCTAAGGCCAAGACAATGAAATAAGGGCCTTACGCGATGAATCCTAGATATATGCATTACATTAAAAGTTGTTAAGTCTAGATTCATCCAAAAATTTCATGTATACTTTGTAAGACCTATTGTTGTGGTACTTTTAAAAAACAATAAAATTCGAGTATGTGCAAACTACAAAAGATGAACCAAGTTGAAGGCTAAGGCAATCAAGGATCAATAAGAGCTTCAAATCCTATTAGATGAAGACAAGGCTCTCCACAAAGAGCATGCCTAGGCTACCATCCAAGAACTCTTGGCTCCTAACAATGTAATTGAAGCCTTGAAGAGCACAATGGATGAGTTGAGGGAGGCACAAACCAGCCATGAAGAAGCAAATAACAAAGTGATTGAGTTCACCATACTTCTAGAACAAGAGAGAGCCAAAGTCAACAAGATGAGCAAAGAACTAGAAGACATCCATTAGTCCCATGAACAATTGAAGGTGACCTTCATAAGGCTACAATCCACCACTAGAAACTCATTGGCAAATATTAGAAGAAATGTGAAAGAGGAAGTATGCAAGAGATGAGAAGCCATGATGGAGCTAGTTTGCAAGATGGCTATGGATTTAGCTATTAAAAAGCTAAAGTCTACAAGCATATTGTGGACATCATCACTACCATAAAACTATTAAGTGATGATGTGGAGGACTTAAAATTCAAGCTAACTTAAGCCACATAAAAATCTTTTGTATGACTTTGGCCAAGAAGCACAAGCACCAAGCTATGGAAAGGCCAAAGACTATTTGGAGCACCTCAAATTTTTTGGTATGGTAACTAGGTGCTAAAGGAAATATGCATTTGGATGTCTACATCTTCAAGGTAATCCTTTGTATCCAACATCCAACTCATTCCACTATGGAAGGGTTGTCGAATCTCCCTTAGAACCATGGATGGTGGAATCTTCTCCACAATTTTTTTATGACTCAAGGGGAGAAAAATAACCTTAAGAAGAACCTAATGAGGAGTTAGACTAAAGAGGAGCCCCATGCTACACGAGAGGAAGTAGAGATATTGTCATATACCCAAGATCAATATGACAAGCTAGTCAAGACTTGAAGGCTCAAACACAAAAGGTGCATGAGGCCCCATTGCTAGTTGAATTGCCTATAGCTAAGAATCAAAGGGGGGACTTTGAAGGAGCCATATAGTAGCTCCTTGAACACATTAGATGATGTTATGATGTTTGACTTCAATCTATCATAGGAACCAAGCCTCAAAAAAATCAAGCCCATTAGCACCATATTGACTCCCTCATAAAGACAACAAAGAAGCTTTTGTTGAAGCTTACAAGACTCATAAGGATCAAAAGGCTAGTCTTTGCATGAAGTTCAAGGATGCTTGGAAAATGCAACCAAACTGAGGGTGCGCGGCTATAAGGTCACAATTATTTAGAAAATCTCAATAATGAGATTTCATTATTATGATGAATTAGGATATTATATAATTGTATTTTAGTTAACTATTTATTCCTATATTGTGGGGTTAACAATCAAAATCCATATGAATATTTATTCTTACATCTTTGAGTTGAAGAATCTTCAAGCATGAATACTTTTTATGTGACTATAAAATAAAGTATAATATTACAACAATATCTCTGTACATGAGATTATTATATATAAGCATGATATTGTATATTATTGACTTCCTAAAGACCCCAACTTCCCAAAGTTTCACCTTCCTAAAGATCCCTGACTTTAATGTCAAAGAACTAGAAAAAATTTATCTATTCCAAGTCAAAGATCTACATGAATCTTTCATTGTCACCATATAGAAATCAATATTTGTATAGATTATGCTTTCATCAACACATGTAACTGCTTGTGGCTACTCATCAAGTTGCTAAAACAAAAGCAAATAGTGTATGAAGACAAGCTTCCCAAGCTCTTCTTTGATGTGATGTAAAGATAAACCATGTCACCATGGCACAGTTCCATCATCATGCATTGGTCCTCCCATCTTATTGCTTCGAGCTACTTGAAGGCATGGTGGACAAAAGGTTTGCATGTTGTTCCCATCCCTTCTTCTCATAGTCTTCCATATCTTATGGGAATCACTCAAAGAATACATCATGAGTGAGAGTTGCTTCTTGTGTGGGTACTTTATCCTCTCCCTAGAAATAGCATTTTAAAAAATGATAAGAAGGAAAATGAGAAAATAAAAAGAGAGCAAAAGATCTAGCAATAATGTGGGTGTACTCACATCATTGCACGTAGGGGTCCTCAAGCTAGAGACATTTGGCAACTTGATTAAATGACTCTATCTCTAACCCCTTAGCCCTTTCTTCCACTATATAATCTACAACATATCAAGGGCATGCCATCTAGGACTTTCTTAACTGGCCTATCACCCGTGAATTCCACTAAAACACTCACACATTACACCAATTTGGGTTGTGGGACACACCTAAGAGGTTTCAGTTTCTTGGTGTTAGACCCATCTCCTAGCACAACTACCATTATTGCATGATTAGGCAACACACCCTTGGGGAGAGCACATCTATTTTTACAAGTACACTTACAGTAGATCTTGGAGCTAGAACAACAACAACCCTACTACCCTTCACATTTTCTTTGCATCCACTAAATTCCACACATCTTTATGATCCTACTGTCAGCTTCACTCTATTAACTTCAATAGAGCATGCCATGGAACTGACTATTAGCTAGCAAGGGGTAAATATTAACCCAAAGAGACAACAACTTGCAGAAAATATTAATTGAGATGGAGAATAAGAAGTGCAGTTAGCCAACCAATGGTGTTGGAAAGGTTTTTAAAAAAATTATGTAAGTTTCATGGGGCTTCATTGTAATATCTTAAGTATTGCAATGCCACAAGGTGGACATTTAATTTTTTCCATTTATCACTTGCAAATATAGGTCTTGTATTTTTGTAAAATAACTAAGAGCCGAGCTCATTTTTTGGATTTAGATTTAGAAAACCCTTAATTATTATAAAGCTACTGTGTTGTAACGTGTCTGCTCGTCTGCTTGTGGGACATGTCTTAGCAGCCCATCGGAAAGAGAGTCTAGAAAGCGCCGCCTGGCACTCGCAAGGAATGTCACATGGTTTGCAATCTAAGTCTTCCCGAGTCTACCCCGTGCAGAAGTATCCGGCCATTCCCACTAGGAACGACCTAAAATCCGGGTTTCTCGTAGTCAGGTCTTCCTAACAACCTTCTAGCGTCAGTCTACAACAACTACTCCACTTTGCACAGATACAACTGGACCGAAGCAGACTCATACCGCACTTGGTTCAAAGAGAATGGGAAACGAAAGGGATGCATCGCTCGACCTCTTTGCCCGTAGAGCATAGTCCCATTCTGGTCCCCTATAACGGTATGAATCAGGGTTCTAACCAACATTGTCTAAGGCCATCGTCCGACTTTTCCTAACATTTCTCGTTAACATTTCCTTTGAGGAAAGATCTCGGCTAACCGAGACCACCCTTCCCTAGGATAGACCCATCAGGGTCACATCCACCACGCTTTCCTCAGGGGTTGTTTTAGTTATCTATTTACCTACAGCACATTATGTTTGACTTATAAAAACAACTTCATTAATTAACTTGTTAATCACAAGTTTCTTTACATAATTTAGGGCACGGACACAAAGACAATATAAAACAAGATCAAACTGTTCCTTAACTTATCTTCATGTTAATGTTTGTCTCCCACCCATATAGGAGAATTAAGTGTCCCTTTTTGCCTCCGCAGAAATAATCCTTCCGTATCCCTGAATACATCAAGTATCATGCCCGAAGGCTATCCCAGCAATCTATAGGATTGCTGCTCCAAGTTTCGCTTGTAGACTAGTACACGGGCCTCAAGATCCCATCTCAAGTCACGTCGGCCTCTTGTGCGGGATCCGGAGGCAAGGAATTTACAACGAGAGCCTCCCTTGGCACCCAAGCGTCCTCCTGCTCCAAGCAGCACCCACGGAGAGACCTCTCTTGGTGGGTTAGGTCCATATACCCGTCATGGCTAACAACCCCCTTGGATAGGGCCAGTCAGGCAGTCAGAGGTAACTGAACCTACCTCTCCCTCCAGGCTTTTAACCTGAAGCATTAAGTGTTTTGCCTTGAATTAGTTCCTTGAGCAAAGAAGTTCAAACAATGTACCTAAGTGTACAATCACGATCATTTTGGAGGCCGTTTGTATGACCAACTGCTAAGGTGTGATTCCTTTTTTTCGGATGCTCCCAGCAGATCCTGGATCATTCGCGACTTGGTGAGATCCCAATAATCTCAAACAAGATCATGCAAGCAAATGTTCTTGGTAAGTTAACTTACTCTTCCCCTTGGGTTTTACCTTATGGTATCTTAACCCTAACTCAAAGCATTAACTGGTCAACCAAGGCAATGGACAAGCCTTATTTGCAACCCAACCAAAGGTCTTTATTCTTCCAATTCTTTACTCATCTCCCTTTAACCAGGTTCAGTTAACACACTTGGCAATGCAAGACTTTTCATCTAGGCCTTCAGGATACAGTCTAGATGCATGCGTCCCTTCCATCTCTCTTAGTGCGGTACTATGCAGAATTTTCCAATCAAACTTACCCATCATGCACATGGCGCACTTAATATATTAGTACATCCTAAACGACCTTTAACTCTCTTCATACCTGGCAACGAATACTTATTCCTAATGCACTGGATCTCATGTGACTTACGTATATGAAAGTCTAGGTTTCTATCCATCGGTGCAATTGCATCCTATGAGCGGAAACTAACATTTCATATGTTTATTTTAATCACAATTGCGAAGCATGAATTCTAGATGACTATTCATGCACTAAACTGGTTTAAAAGCTATTAGTTTATGTGAAATAATGTGAAAACCTTATCATTCTATGTGTGTAAAAGCTATCATTCTATGCATATAAACTTATACAAACTCCATGCTCTACCATTTCATGCATGCAACCTATCACTTGAAGTAAACAAAAATCTTAAGGCTCGTTCTTGTTCCATGCATGTAACTACCCCTTTATTTCTTCTTCTTGAAATAATACAGAATATGCTTAACCAAAATTAATTATAAAGCCTAGGATATCAAAAGGACTTGGGTTTGATTCGTGATCGTGGGAAAAGGGTGTGTCCAATCATTAGATAGGTCAAGTTGGTCCAATTTGAGTATGTTCAATTTCCAAAATCGAACAGGGTCCCCTAAGATAATTTACAATTCGAGTTCTGACACCAAACCCTAGGTAAGTCAGTGAATGGGCCTAGATACCCTTAGCTAGCATATAAGGCTAGATTGGTTTATAAGGATTTTAAGTAGGAGCAAAGTGTTGACTTCGATAAAGTCTTCTCTCTTGCATATAAAATGATCACCCTACACTTTGTATTGGTTGTGGTTGTTCATTAGGTCTGGACATGTATCAGATGGATGTAAAGACGACTTTCTTACATGGGGACTTGCATGATGAGATTTATATGTAGTAGCCTAAGGGCTTTGAGGAAAAAGGTAATGAATACCTAGTATGCAAGTTGAAAAATAGACTTTATGGCCTTGAGTAGGCACCTACGAAATGGTACCACAAGTTTGATGCTTTCCTGTATTCATATGGATCCATATGGATTATGGATATACTTGTTGTGATATGGATCCATGTTTGTACAGGAAGAAGGCCTATGATGGTAGCATTATGATTTTGGTACTCTATGTGGACAATATGTTGATTGCTAGGAGCACTCATGATGAGCTGAATGCATTGAAAAGTCACTTCAAGAAGAGCTTTGAGATAAATGATATAGAATATGCCTCACATATTTTTGGGATGTACATCACATGCAATCACTCTAAGGGGATCTTGTACTTATTAGAAGGAGTACATCCAGAAGATCCTTGAGTTGTTTCATATGCATGACATTAAGCCTATTGGCTATCATTTACCTTCTCATGTGAAGGTTAGTCAAGTCGATTGTTCACCGTCTAATGAGTAGAAGGCTGAGATGGCCAAGATCCCTTGTGTACTTGCAATGGGTAGTTTGATGTATACCATAATAACCACTAGTCCTGACATAGCATTTGTAGTGGGAGTTTAGCACACTATATGGCTATATTTGAAAAGTGACATTGGGATGTTGTGAAGGGTATCATGAGATACCTTAAAGGCATTGCAGATATATGGCTACACTTGACAAAGTTGTAAACGCCCCGAACAACGTAGTATGCTTAACAATTATGATATTCGCTTGTTTTCGAGATTTAATATAAAAGAGAATGAACACTTAAAGCTGAAAATGAAAATTACTCACAAAATTACAGCCATGAAAATGTAAAAGTAATGGAGACAAGATTGAGGGTTGAAGATGGGCAAACCCTCCCCCCCCCCCCCCCGAAGGAATGCATTTCTGCTCAACCCAAGTCCCTTAGGGAAGAGCTCAGTTACAATCAACCTGAGAGTGAGAAGAAGTAATTCTCACTCTCACAAGATCATGCAAAGATGTACAAACACACATGCATTATCTATTATGCAATGATAAGAACTGATTTCTTTACAGTATGAGAGAAGAAAAAGGGAAATTCAGCATTTCTCCATCGTTGATCAGCAGTACATGGATAGGGCTTGCTTCTTGTAGCTAAAATGGAAGAAAAAGCTCGAGAAGGAGGTGTTGTGATGAATTTACAAGCTTGCTGTCCTGTAAACAGCAGTGATAGAAGAGGGAATATGGAGGAATTTGATAATGAAGAAGTGGGGGATGATGATGGGGATGGATGGGGCCAGTTTCTGGCTATCTGTGGGTGCTGTACATGAGTTTACAACAAAGAAAAATGATGATGAATGAAGAAAAACGAGCTCTTATTTATAGAAGAGGGGAGAGCTAGTACAAAAGGGGAAAGTGAAATAGCACAAGACAAGTGTCCAGCCACATGTCATGAGATGTGACAAGTGGTGGGACACTTGGAAACTTGTGTGACAAGTGTCTTGACACTTGTCTCTTCTCTATGGCCTTCCTTTTTGGGTTGAATACTGTCAAGAATAGAAACAACCAGATTTAGTAAGCACAGTCAGAGTACATAACTTACTATTTTTAGGATGACATCCCTATTTTTTAGGACTAGCATTTTTAGGCTAATTCGAGGCTCCTAAATTTTAGGGACCTCCTAAAATTTAGGGATCTCCTAAAATTTAGGGACCCCCCCAATATGGGTGTCATATGAAAGCTTTTTCCGTGTACATCGCAAAAATGGTATCCGAATCTTCATGTGACTTTCCTATGCAAAGAAATGTGCATTTCAAGCTTTCAACCCACACATGCACATTATACAAGCATTTCATGATCATGCCATCTTGTTGATTGTAACTATTTGTTCTAGTGGATCTAGTCCACACTTCAAGGCATCAATCCTTTCTGTGTGCGAGTCTAACCCTGATATGCGTGAGTTCTAGTCACAGGTGCCCAATCGGGTCATATAGGTGGAAGTGTGAACTATCTTTTCTCTAACCCACCGCATGGGTCCACCATAACCTGTGACCACTCATCAATGGCCAGCTCCAATGCACTTTTCTTTATATCTAATTAGTGCAAAGGAAATAAATTTAATAAATCATTATATAGACAAATTAATGAAAAAGGATACAAATTCTGTTTCTATAGAGTTGTGACAAAAGTGGCATTGGGATATTATGAAGGGTATCATGAGGTATCTTAAAGGCAATGCAGATACGTGCATGTGTTATGGTGGCCAAGATATAAGAGTCATATGATACACTGACTTTGATTATGTAGGACATGTAGATAGTAGAAAGTCCACCTCTAGCTATGTTTTCACACTTGCTAGAGGTGCTATTTCTTAGATATCTAGGGTGCAGAAATGGATAGGCCTATTTACTATAGAGACAAAGTATATTGCACCCATTGAGGCTTGCAGGAGGCTCTCTGGTTAGGTCGTTTGGTGGTAGACGTTGGTATTATTGATGTGGTCCCTACACTATATTTGGATTCTATGAGTACTATTTGGTTGGCTGGGTCGAGAATTTGGTCTTCTGTGTGAAGACAAAGCACATTGAGATGCATTATCACTTTATTTGAGAGGTCATTGAGGACAAGTCCATTAAGCTTATTAAAATCTAAATTGACTAAAATCCTACAGATCTACTCACTAAAAGTCTCTTAGCAGAATACTTTGCCTTCCTTAGAGAGATGATAGGCATTGGATGGGATGACGTCTTTCCTAATCTTGTTGTACTATATGTATGTTTGTACTTTGTTACTTTTTTATTATTCTCTTCTCACTAGAGGCACATTCACCTTAAATTGGGAGGTTATTGCAGGTAAAGGCACTTATGCCTATGCCATACGTGTATTCACTATGCTTCACTATCTTTTTCTTTAAGTGACTAATGGATAAGACAAGACTGGTCACATCGTGATTGTTGAAGCTCCCATATCTTGTGTCTCTCTCTTTCGCTCTCTTGCTCCATTTGCTATAGCTCACACCTCCATTGCTTTGGCTTGCTCATGCTCCCACTTAGGCTTCTCCCTTCATCTTAAGACAACTAACAAGCAAACAAATTTGTTAGGCAAAAGTAGGTTTTGATCTCGTGCCATCTATGAGAAGGGAAACATACTTTTTCACTTGTCTTATAATTATTAGTTGAAGCTAGGAGTGAAATATCATATTAATTAGTTATTCAAAAGTTTATGAATATAGGATGGACAGACATGGAAAATTTATAGTTTGTCCATCCACCCTACAGTGAATCCACCCTAAGGGCCAAGACAACGAATGTCAATTAACCTACATGAGTTGCCACAATTATTGTTGAATTACATGCACATGTCATGGTTGTATAGATTATAACCATGCAAAAAGGAGAACTTCACATAGCATGTGAAGTACCTTTAAAAATGAAGGTGCTTCATTTTGCTTCATTGACTTAGGCCAGTTACACTTTATGCCCTCCATGGATTATGTTATGATAACAAATGTAGGTGAGACTCTCTCTTATGATGAGGTCATACACACAGATAATAGTCACTCATGTGACAGGGCTATGTAGTTAGAGTTTGACTCTTTACAAACTAACCATACATGGGATTTGGTTCCTTTGCCTAGTGGCAAGAAGGCATTGCTATGCAAGTGTGTATACAAGTTGAAAATTATCCTTGGATGTCCCAAGCCCATTTATAATACTAGATTGGTAGCTAAGGGTTTCAAGTAGAAACATGGTGTTGACTTCGATGAAGTCTTTTCTCCTGTGGTTAAAACGACGACCCTACGCTTGGTACTATCATTGTTTACTTAGTCCACCTTGACATTTCAACACACAAAAAGAAGGGACGTTGTGCTAAAGTGGCACCTTATGATTCACTCTGCAAAATACATGTGGGCAGGGGAGATCGTTTGCCCAAGGGGCAAACCCCTACCCAAGTGGGATAAAGACAAACACATCTATTTAAAAAGATATATTGGGCTTGACAAATCTGAACCTTTGGCCAATTAGCCATAACCCAAATCTCTAACCATTAAGACACGTGCACTTTTTTGACATTTCTCCCTGCCATGTGTGTAAACAATATGATGGATAACTTTTAGGCCAGCCTTGGGCTTGGGCCCGGTGTGTACCTGGCCTTAGATGATGTGGAAGTTGGAATGGATATCCGATCCTTTCTCTTACCATCACATGCTGATTTCTCTCTCCTTTGTGTAGCTCATCACCCTCTGGGTCCACTATTAACTCTACCTGTGTGTGGCCGCTGTTTCACAAGTTCATTCATGTGATCAATGCACGTTTTGAAGTTGCGTGTGCCTCGACTCTAAATATACTTTTCCTTGGCGTGATAGCGTCGTGTGGACAAATTCGTGTTGCATGACGATGGGTCATCAGTCCACGTCGGACTGGGACGCTTATGAGGGGACACGTGTCAGGGATGATTGCCTGACGACGACGGGTCTAAAAAAGATTCTGCCTGGGGCTGCCACGTAGCCGTCTTCTTCTTCCCTCTGCGTCTCTTTTCCTCTTCGCAGTTTTGGGTGTGTATGGTACTATGGTAGACTGAATCGCCTTTAGTCTCCATCGCTATTGCTGCTTCTATGCAGTGAAACCCTAATTTCAGTCTGTTTTTCTCTTTAATTTTTGAAATTTGCTATTTTATTCTGGTCTTGAGCTTCCCCCCCCCCCTCCCGACCTATTTTGGGGCCTCTTTCCGATCAGGCCCTTCTACAAGGTGTTGAACTGCGATCTGCTCTCTCTCCAAGGATCGCTGAGGCAGAACAAGTCCGACACAATGAAGGGGATATTCAAATCCAAGCCCCGGACTCCTGCAGAGCTCGTTCGATCCACCAGGGAACTGCTTCTGTATGTGGACGCTTCTACAGCTGGAGCTCGCGATAGTAAACGGGAAGAGAAAGTATGTGTGCTATCAAAAGCCGGACATGCACAATCTGTTTCGTGTTTTCCGCATCGATGAGCCTTCGTTATCTGCATGGGTTGCCTTTTCATAGTAGCTAGCTGCTTGTGTTATTGATTTGCGTTTTGCATATTACAGTAGGGCAATTATAACAAGGTCCTTTTTGACTTGTTCTGAATGATCGAGTGTTTGATTAGCTTTTCTCTGGTTGCTCTTTGCTTTTCTGGTGAGGATAAACCGTACTTGCCTTTGGCATGTAACAGCAGGGCAATTGTATTAAGGTCGTTTTTGACTTGTTGTTAGTATCCAGTGATTAGTTTGATAGCAGGGCAATCGTATTAAGGTACTTTTTGACTTGTTCTTAGTATCCAGTGTTGATTAGTTTGTCTCTGCTCCTCCCTTTTCTTCTGGTAAGGTTGTGGTTTGGGGATAATCTGATATCGTTGAACCCTATATTAGATGGCTGATTTGGGAAAGAGCATTAGAGACATGAAGGTGATTCTTTATGGGAATTCTGAGAGTGAACCTGTCCCAGAGGCTTGTGCACAACTTACCCAAGAGTTCTTTCGTGAGAACATTATGAGATACCTTGTTGTATGTCTTCCAAAACTTGACCTGGAGGTACGTCTCTAGTCAATTCTGTTGTGCACCTAGTGCTCTCAAATGCAATGATTTCTTCTTCTACAAAGATAGCTCTTCTTTCCGCAGGCAAGAAAAGATGCAACTCAAGTTGTTGCGAATCTACAGCGTCAGCCAGTTCATTCACGCCTAATTGCGAGTGATTACCTGGAGCAGAATAAGGATTTACTGGACATCCTTGTCGAAGGGTATGTAACACGCCTTTTATTGCCCTTCCAGAAAGTGGCAGAACTAAAAGTTATGTTGTCAGTAGAATCACCAAAGGGCATACTAGCTGCATAACTGACATTATATATGGTATTACTATGGCAGTTATGAGAATACAGACATGGCTCTTCACTATGGCACGATGCTTCGGGAATGCATAAGACATCAAAGTGCAGCAAAGTGAGTTTCTGCATCTTTGTAATTGATAGAGTTGGGCATTATGCAAAGAAAAGCCTTTAAAAAAAGAATAATAATAAATAAAGGGATGATGCACTTATGTTGATGTTTATTTAAGAAACAAATGGCAGGTACGACATAAAGTGGACATGACTGTCCCTCTTTTTCTCCTTTCAGGGCTCACAACAAAGAGATGACCTAGGCCAACAACTTTTGGCTTTTATACCAGACTTTCTTGTGGCTTTCTAGATACCATGGGGAGTGACTAATGTGTGTGAGAAATCTGTATGGCTGCATAGGATAAGCTTGTCTATTTCCTAGTTCCAATTTGGTGGCCTCTTTATATTAGTGGAGGGCCAGCAATACCACTTTTTTGTAGGAAGAGCGCTTTCTTGCGGGCTGACGTTGAGTATGGAGTAGAGGTAATTTGCCTTCAATTTGGGTCTTTAGTCCTTTGGAGGATTGTTAGGTGTTGGGCAAGTTGTGAAAACCCTTGGCTGTCTTTATGACTTGGCAGAGCCTCTGCATGTACCTTGTTTTTGGGGTTTTGTGGACAAAGGGGGTTAATTGTCCCTTTGCTATGGGCTGGAGGTCTCTAGAGTATCCACTATAGCTTTTTTGCAGCTATCAACTATCAACTATATGTGATGCTAGGTTTGGAGCCGGTTCTTCTTTTACACTACTTGGGTGAGAGTGGGTTATGTCACGGGGTGATGAATTTTTAATTTAATGCTCTTGGGATAGTTAAGTTGTGCACGTGTTGTGCAATGCGAGACTTAGATGAATGTGTGTCATGGTGGCAAAATGACCTTAGACATTGTAGCAAAGTAGAAAATGGCTTACTATGAGAAAAGTAATATTACATAGATTGAAAACCATTGAAAATTAGAGGTAAAATGGATTATGTTCTTACATTGGCAGAGAAACGCTAGGTTGGATGGATGTGCTAGCTTTGGCATCAAGTAGAGAACTTGCATGAGAATACACTTCAAGATCATTTGACAACTCACAACAGTGTTTTCAAAGCATGACATATAAACATAACAAAGCAAAAATTTAACTAGTTGATACCATCCTGCCAAATCATAAGGCTAGAAGATGTCTTACCCATGCCAATCATCCATCACCATGAGGTTAAGATGATTAGTGGAGTATCTCCCTCATTGAAACTTGGTGGGCTGATGATTGCTTCACTAGCTCCAAATTAGATGAGATCTTTCCACCTGCTCATGCCCAAACACAACTTACGATTCTAGGCCTACCATGTGCCCATAGAAATCCCATGCCTTTCAATTTGTCACCACATGCACGGCCCCCCTCTTAAAAAGAAAACAAGATGTATGACTCTTCATCCCAATGTGTATCACTTATTGTAAAGACTAAAATCATATATTATTGTTCCCCTAATAGTGATCAAGGAATCTCAACATCTCCTCTCTCTTTAGGGGCAATTCCATGCTTTTGACCAAGTGGGGAACAATAGTAGAACTTGTTGTGGATAGTTGTCAATGGGTGCTTGGTGATAGATCTTGGTCAAAAAGACATTGAATAGCTTCTTGGGAATGACTTTTGGTGTCATGGGGTTTAGGAAATTTAATGATCTAATGTCTTGAACTAAGTTTTGTGGAAAGTTTCAGCACTTTCAAGTTTAAAAAGGCTAGGAATTTTACTGTGAGGTTGGGCACTAGCAAAAGTTTGGGTAGGGCCATGCATTTTTATATTTATTGAATTGCTATTGGCTGGGAATTCAGTCTAGAGGCGGAGTTTTGCATGGGCAGATTTGCCACTTGGCATGCAGCCACGTTTACAGCCATGCAAGGTTGGAGTGAGCGATTTTGGGCAGTTCTAGGACCGGAGAGATCACTTTTGGGGCATTTGTCAGCAGCTGATGCACAATCTGGAGCATTGGATAGCAGCAAAATCCTAAAGGATAGTAAGTGACCTGAACTAATGCTGAATTTGGAGCATTTAGGTTAGGCAACAGCAGCTAAGGCAGTAATTAATGCAGGTGACCTGATTTGGGGCAGCAGTTAATGTTGTTGACAACATTTAATGCACATTTGGACGCAGATGACCTGGTTTTGGGTGCTTTTTAGGCAAGAAAAATCAGAGAATTCTCTTTTCTATTGCTTGTCTTTCAGCTATACCTGATGATGTGCAATCTTGTGAAGAAAATTGATGATCCAAGCCTTGCTTTTGGACCTGAAGTGCTGCTGTTGGGATTTTGCTGATCCCAAGCTTGTAACCAGTACAGTTTGGGTTTGGCATGGTTGCAGTAGGATGTGTGCATGCACCCCTCACTATTCATGAAGGTGGTTGATGCAAATTCAGTCAGTGGACAGCAAATTGGGTGACATTTGGTGGTCTACGATGGGGCTGATTTGCATGCAAATGTAGAAGACTCAATTTGGGCTTCTCGGGGACTCATTCAAGGGGCAAACTAAGTTTCATGGCTGCTGCTTGCAGAGAATAGCATGTTATTTTAAAATTGTGAGAGATTTGAGCCTAGTTTTGTTGGAAATAGAGAGGCTTACACTTGAAGAAACTTGGACGGATTTCAAGTTCTTAGCCTACTTTGCTAGGGAAGAATTTTAGTTGAAAGAACTTGGATGGATTTCAAGTTCTTATCCTAGTCTTCTCAATTTCAAAGCTTTGGCCTTTCCCAATTGTAAGCAATTTCTAAACTTTATGTGTAAACAAATATTGCAAGGGGCGCTAATGCTTTTGGGGACAATCGGTGTTGGCTTCTCTCTTTCCTTGAGGGTAGTTTAGCTCAAAGTGATAAAGTGACAAACTTTCTATTTATTATTTATTTCATGCATTAATTGCTTGTAATCATTGTAAATTAGGGTTCTACCACCCTTCTCAGTCAAGGAAGGTTGGTTTCATGGTTCCATTTTTGAGATACATCAAGTCAAGACTGGAGGCACCTAATTGCAAGTCACAATTCGAAGAAATTTGCTGAACTTGTTCATAGCTATCACAAAATTTAACAAGCATGTCTTCTAGTAGTGAAGAATCATGCTACGATTATGCATTACTCTATGGAGAGTTGGAAGACAATGAAAATAATGCAATGTCTAATCATGGAATGGGTGTTCAGTATGGGCAGCATTTTGAGAATGCTAAATGCATGTCCTGACAAACTGCTCAACAACATGCCTCAAAGTTGGGTAAGAAAAGAAGTGTTCCATTGCCTTAAATGTGGCATCAATACCTCTATGCCTTGCATAAAGAACAGCATGACTTTGAGTTGTCACCTTGTCACTTAAGTGCTTTGTAATATACAATCGCCCACGCATCATCAGAAAGCCCTCTCCAAGCATTAAGTGCTCATGTCTTTGGCCATTGCAAAGCTGGTCATACACATTCCCAAAGTTGGAATCAACAATATGCTAATTTCTCATGGCATCCTACTCAGTGTGGTAAACCATACTGACAATTGATGATTGAGGCTTACGTGATAATGTATTAGCCACTATATTCTTTTTCCCATCAATTTGTACAATTTGAAAATGAAACATAGAGAGAGAGAGTTTGCCCATCTCACATGCTTCTTTGATAACTTCATCTGTGTTAGAAAGTATCTCAATGTTTGATGAGTGTTTGCATTGTGAGATCGGCCCCTAGACAGTGCATGAATTACAACCAAGAGATCTTTCTCATAGACTTGCAATTCGTCTTTGCACCATGGAGAACACGACTTTCATAAGCAACTACACGGCCATCCTGCATTTAAATAGCCTCATTGCTGTTTCACACACATCACATTGTACAACAAATGACTTCTTGAGATCAGGCAATACAAGCACAGGATCCAAAATCATTTCATCTTTCATCGTATTAAATGTTGAAGTTTCCACTGCCGTCCATCTAAAAGGCACATTTTTCTTCTGCAAAGCATGCAATGAAAAAGTAATTTCAGTAAAGTTCAATACATATTTTTTCTAGTATGGAAAAAATTCCACGAAGCTACAAATCTCATTAGCATACCTGAGATGTGGCCATGAATAAGTTGCCTAAACTTTTGCAAGATGCATTTGCCTAAACTTTTGCAAGATGCATATGAATGTTATGAGCTAATACAATGTGCCCCAAAAAGTGGATCTCGTACAAGAATAATTCGCTTTTCTCATCATTTGTTAATAACTGATGCTTACGCAACTCATTGAATACTATTGCCAAGTGCTTTCGATACTCAGCCTCATTCTTCGAAAAGACAATCATGTCATCAAAGAAAGTACCCACAAATGCCCTATATTGTCGAAAAATGTGATCCATCATTCTATTGAATGTGGTAGGAGCATTATTAAGCCCAAATAGCATAATAAGAAACTCATATAAACCAAAGGATGTTTGGAAAGCATTTTTAGATGCATCTTTAGGTCTAATCCAAATCTGATGGTATCCACTTTTCCAATCTATACGGCTGAAAATGGCTGCTCCCTGCAATCTATCCAAGATGTAATCGATCCTAGGGATTGGAAATTTATTTTTAATCATGATTTTATTTAACGCACAGTAGTCATTGCACATGCACCATGACCCATCCTTTTTTTACACTAGAAGCACTGGTGAACTAAATGGAGATGAGCTGGGCTGAATAAGCCCTTTCTCTTAACAACTTATTTACCTAACTCATAATCTCGTCTTGCTGGGCTGCACTAACTCTATAAGGTGGCTTGTTAGGAGGGCTATTGTCAGGAATCAAGTCTATGTTATGATTCTTGGGCCTTTCAGGTGGTAGCTGCCCCGGAAGTGATTGAGAAAAGCAGTCAGTATACATTTTCAGAAACGACATGTGATCTTTACCTAGGTGAGTCACATTCCCAACATTTTCATTATCACTTTTATCTTAAGTGAAAACCAAGTAAGACGAAAGATGGTTTTTCATTACTTTGGAAATGACAGAAGTAGATAGAAGAGGGAGAGGAGAAATTCTCCTTTCAAATTTACATCCAAAGTATGAACTTTGCCTTTACGATAAAGGGTCACAATTTTATCATGAGTATCAATAATTGCCTGCACATCACGACACCAAGATCCTAAGCAAGACATCACATCCTTTCAAAGTGTAATAAAGAACTCTTCGCTATCCACATAACTTTAAATCTGTAAAGGAAGCTTTCCAATGATAGGAGTGGGCAGCTTTGCATGCCCCTTGCATGCCATACCAATCTTACCCATGGGCCCTATCTCAAGGTTCCATGCTCTCGTTATGTCCACTTCAAATGTTCTTGTCAACTGGTTTGAAGCAAACATTTGATTGAACTTAATCTAGGTGGTAGGTGCTCTTCTGTGAATAAGAAGTGTAGACCACCACTGCAATGTATTTCCCTTAAAAAATGTGGCTGCCTTACGAATTTTAGATGCCTCTGTGAAGTTGCCTCGTGAATAGGTTGTATCAAATTGTTGTATGAAAGTGAGAGCTTTCAGCCCGCCGTCTTGTGCATCACTGAAAGGTTCAATCTTCACACTATTCATCCTCATCATAGTCCTTTGCTAGATCTATGGGAATGAAATTGTCATAAATAGGTTGTTGCTTAATGGGTGCACTCGTTGCACACTATCAGATGCATTTACATGACAGCACTAAATCCTTGTGCTCCAACAGCCACAAGGGGTGCAAATGCATTTTCATATGGCCCACTTTGTGCCCCAGGCGTCATGTCTATGTTGCCATATATGGGATCGTGCATTCCACCTGACATACCCGGATTACTAGGAGTCTTTCTAATATACATGTTTCCAGATGCAACACATGGCGATAGTGTTAGACAGTCATTTTCTGGACAGACGGATGTCAGTAGCCACGTCAACAACTGTGTCAGCAATGTGCGCAGGTGCCACGTGGCAGCCTGCAGTCGGACATGACAGGCTGTAGTTGGACATGACAGGCTGTAGTCGGACAGTTTTTTTATTATTTTCCTACAGTCGGCTGCATTTAATGCAACCGACCTGGTGCTGGGCATTCTTTTTTTTTTGGCTATTTATAGCCAGTTGGTGGCACACTCCAATCATTATCATTATTCAGTGATTTCAAATTTTGATCTTCAGATCTGTTGGCTGAGACAAACTGTGCTCGGGCTGATGGAAATCGAGGTCATCAAGTCGGAGACATACGCATATATTTCCTCTGTCCCCTTGTGTATTTCTGCACTCTTATACAACATACTACACCGCAAATTTTCTGCGTTTACATAGTCTCCTTTTCTCTCTCTTCTCTCTGTGTTCACTCTCTCTCAGTCTTTGTCCTACGCTTCCGTATCGTTGCACTCTGACATGGTATGAGAGCAGTGAAGATGGACTGACTGAGGGTTGAACCTATCTGAAGAGGAGATTTCATCGCGACACAAGGCTGCGTTTCCAGGTTTCGAGGGCGAGCGGGAGGGCTGCGCATTGGATCAAGGCTGAAGCGAGCGTGGGTGTGCGGGAAAGGAGTCTAATTGGTAAATTTGCTGCAGGTTATTGCTGTTTGAAGTTGAGGAAGGCTACGTTTAAGGCCTTTTCATCGCCTTCGGCAGGTGAAGAAGGTTTGGGCAGCGGAGGAATCAATCCTAGAAGGCTGCGTTTTCATAGTCAAAGGGGGCTGCTTTTACGTTTGTGCAGGTATTGTAGGTTAACATGTCTTCAGAGACTGATTTGGAGTTCCAGGCGATCATGGACAGGAAGGTGCCTGTCCTACCGGCTCTTCCAACGGATTAAAAGCTTGATGGTGACAATTACCGCATCTAGTGGGTGATGATGTTGGCCATTTTAGAGTCTTATGATTTAGCGGAACTGGTGATGGAGGAGATTCACAAGTCCTCGGTGAGGGATGAGTCGAAACTCTCTTCCAATGCTCGTGCGGAGTTGACCAAGGCCCAGTCTTATTGGGACAAATTGAATGCCAGGATTCGATCTTTTTTGTTTCTGTCTTGCACCACAGCTGTGATAGCTCATATCGAGCATTTGACGGTGGCTTGTGAGATATGGCTGAAGCTCGATTAGATGTATAACCGGATGACCCTGATGAAGAGGGTTTCTTTGGAGGTGTAGATGTGGACTTTGTCTGTGAATAAGTCTTCTTCGCTTTGGGAACACATCAACAAGCTTCGGCAGCTTCAGATGCAGGTTCAAAATGCGGGGAAGCCTATTTTTTCCGAAGACACGGCGATTACTTTACTATCCCAGTTGCCGCCACGATTCGGTACTTTTTATTCCGCTCTTATTGCTTCAGGGCGAGAGTCGACTCTTCAGTGGGAAGAGTTGGTTCCTATGGTCTTGGACCAGGAGGAACAATTGAAGGGACAAAATGCTTCCAAATCGGAGGCATTGGTTGGTCAAGCTTCTGAGAAGAAGGGGAAGGACCAAAAGAAGAAGGAGGATGACAACAAATCCAAGAAGGACAAGGAGAAGGAATCAACTTGCCATATTTGTGGTAATACTGGTCGCTGGAAGAAGGATTGGCCCGACAAAGACAAGAAGGATACCAAGAAGAAGGACATGAAGGACTCTGGAGTAGTGGCTGCACCCTCATCAGCTGCTTTTCTACACTTAGCAGTCATTGAGGACTCTACATCGACAACTTCTGATGCTGCGATGATAGCTCCCTAAGCTCGAGAGTGGATTGTGGATAGCGGTGCCTCACGGCACATGACTCCTTCCGTTGGTGTTGCCCATTTGTGACCTTCGCGTGGGCAGATTGTCATTGGAGACAGCTCTTCGGTGTCTATTGCTGCGCGGGGTGAGATGCAGCTTATTCCAGATGGACGTGATGGTACCCACACCTCTGAGGTTTGCATGTGCTAGGATTGGGATATCATTTACTTCCGGTTCATAAGATTTGTGCTCTTGGCCTCTTGGTGGAGTTTGACAGTGATACTGTTCGAGTCCTTGATCGTGGATCGAGGAAGGTTCTCTCTGCAAGGTATGAGGAGAATGGAGTCTATAAATTGAAGTTTTCTTCAGTTCTTACTTCTCTTCTTCTTACATCTCAGACACAGTACGAGCTATGGCATGCTCGGTTTGGCCACTTGAACTACGAGTACCTTTGGAAGGCGTCGCGAGGGTCATTTGTCCGAGGCTTGCCGGACATAGTGGTGAACCATCAGCCATGTGTCTCCTGCATTCGTGGGAAACTTCTGGATGTGATTCCCAACAAAGCTTCTAGGCGGTCTACTTCACCCATGGAGCTTGTATCTACGGATTTTTGTGGCCCAATGAGGACCGAGTCCCTGAAGGGGAGCTTGTACTTCATGTTGATCGTAGATGACTATAGTAGGATGACTTGGGCCTATTTCTTGACTTTGAAGTCGGAGGCTTTCTCTCATTTCAAGGGGATTGGCTTCTTTTTGAGGAGAACCGTTCTGGTCGGCGACTGAAGACCTTGCATTCAGACAAGGGAGATGAATTTATGTCTAATGAGTTTGCTTGTTTTTGTGCAGATAGAGGCATTCACCAGGAGTTTGCTAACACCAACACTCCCCAAGAGAATGGCATTTTGGAGCGGAAGAACCGAAGTGTAATCGAGATGGCACGCATCATGATAGAGCATTGACAGACACCTCAGTTTCTATGGGCCGAGGCAGTGGCTACTGCAGTTCACATCCTAAATCGATCTCCCACTTCGGCCGTTGACAGGATGATACCTTTTGAGGCTTACTTCGGGACTAAGCCTGATGTCTCTTATTTTAGGATCTTTGGGTGTGATGCTTATATGCACATTCCGAAGACACAACGTGATACGTTTGAGGCAGCTTCCCGATGACACGTTTTTGTTGGCTATAGCTCCCAATCCCAAGGTTATCGTTTGTTTAATCCCGTTAAGTGGGATGTCTACATGAGCCGAGATGTGCGGTTCGTGGAAGTACCGGCCACAAAGGGGGTGAGGTATCAAGATTGTGGAAGAGAAGGAAGGAGTCTCACTTGTAGCTTTTTCACTTACACAATGGGGGAATACACACAAAGGTGGAGGCTAAAAACAGTTTTCCTCTTCTTAGTTGTGTAAGCAAAAAGAACTCAAGTACAGAGAAATAGAAGAACCCTATATATGGGTCTCAAACCAAACTCAACTAACCAAGGTGACATACTAACTGAGCCACGAATTAGAGTAGATAAGGATAGCTGTCATCTAGCTATTATTCATGGGCGGTGTACCAATCGCATCTGCAGCTAACAAGTCGGTGACATAAATGCACAACGGTCACCTTGGCATATCACGAGTGGAGCTGGATATCTCAACACTCCTGGAGCCTGCATAAACTGACTTACCAATCCAACAGCATAGCTCAAATCTGGCCTGGTAATAGTCATATAAATCAAACTTTCTACTATGCGTCCCTACATAGTAGGGTCTTCCAGAAGCTCACCTGCATCTACGCTCAGCTTCACATTCTGCTCCAAAGGAAGTGAAATAGGCTTACGGCCTGTAATCCCATATTTGGACAACATGTCCAATCCATATGGCCTCTGCAAGAGCCATATCCCACTTGGTGATTTAATCACCTCAATGCCCAAAAAAAAAAACGCAGCTCTCCCAAATCCTTCATCTCAAACTTCTGCTTCAATAGCATTTTTACATGAAGGATATCTTCATCACTATCACATGTCATAATCAAATCATCAATATAAATGACAAGTAGCATAATACATTTCTCTGTTTTTCTCACATAAAGTGAGAAATCTGCCTTGGAAATCTGAAAGCCAATAGTGACAAGATACTGTCCTATCTTGTCAGACCATGCTCTAGGTGCTTGCTTCAAGCCATACAAGGCTTTCTTCAACCTGCAAACAAACTCAGGATGAACAACATGCACATAACTTGGTGGCTGCTCCATATAGACCTCTTCTTGCAAATCACCATGCAAAAAGGCATTTTTTACATCCATCTGATGTAAAGACCATTTCTTTGATACAGCCATAGCAATGACTGCTCTTACGGTTGCCATCCTTGCAACCGGACTGAATGTTTCTTCATAATCAATGCCATATGTTTGTGCATACCCCTTGACTACTAATCTTGCCTTGTACCTATTCACAGAACCATCTGCATTGTGTTTCACCTTATAAACCCACTTACAACCAATTGCATTCTTATCTTTAGGCAAAGGTACCAATTCCCATGTAGCATTTGATTCCAAGGTATCCATTTCTTCATCCATGGCTTTCTTCCATTTTTCTTTTTCCATGGCTTGCTCAAAAGAAGTGGGTTCTAGTTCCTGTATCACTTTGATCATATAGGCATAGTGAATGGTTGTAAATCCATCATATTTCAGCCTATCCACAGGATACCTAGCTCTGGTAGACCTGCGTAAAGTAGGTTCACTCCTAGGTGCTCTTAAAACATCCCTGGTCTTCCTTACTCCAGGTGTAACAATAGAAGGAATACCCAACTCATTATCAATGCTTTGTTCTGAGCCACTGGATTCACCATCCACATAAGAGTGACCTGCATTCACATCAAACATGGGTTGATCTACATTCTCTTTTCCTTTTCGAGAAACCTGCATACCTCTATCTGCATTGTTTTGAGGAGATTCTCCTGATCTCAATCTGCCTGTCCATGGCGAAGAATGTGAACCACTTTTAGAGGACACTCGAGGTCCACTAATATTTTGTGACTGCTGTTGTGAATTCTGTGCAGCATTATCATTTTGTACATCTACATTATCAATCACATTTACTGGTTTATACCAGCTACTCATCTCATCAAAAACATCTTTGCTCACTGTAAACTTACGAGTAGAAGGGTTATAGCATCTATACCCTTTCTGCTGTAAAGAGTAACCAATAAAGATGCACTTCTCAGCTTTTGGATCCAACTTGGATCTCAACTAATCTGGCACATGAATATAGGCAATGCAACAAAAAATCTTCAAATGAGAAATATTTGGTTTCCTACCAGTATATCTCTCCTCTGGAGTCATCTCATGTATTGCTGTAGTGGGAGTCCTGTTCATTATGTAGACTGCTGTAGCAACTGCTTCAGCCCAGTAAAAATCTGGCAAGTCTCTTTCGTTGAGCATGGCACGAGATACCTCTCCAATATGCCTGTTTTTCCTTTCTGTAATTCCATTTTGTTGTGGGGTATAATTGCATGAATATTGCTGCTTTATGCCATGCTCCTGCAGGAACCTTGCAAACTCATTTGAGAGGTACTCTCCCTCTCTATCTGACCTTAGGCATTTTATTTGCAGGCCTGTTTCTTTTTCAACCATAGCTTTAAGAGTTTTGAAACGCCCAAACACTTCACTTTTCTTTTTCATAAAATACACCCAAAATTTTCTGTTATAGTCATCAATAAAAGTGACAAAATAATGACAACCTCCAATAGATGCAGCTTTAGTAGTCCACACATCAGAGTGGATTAATTCCAATGGCTTCTTACTTTCTTGAATATGTCTAGGAAATGGTTTCCTTGCCTGTTCTCCAAATTGACAGGCTTCATATACCTTATGCATTTCTGCAACCTTGAATTTAGGCGATCCTGCAACAATATTTTGGGCTTGTATTGATTTAAGTCGCTGTACATTAACATGACCAATGTGTTTATGCCAGATATCAATATCTGCAACTACACCGGTTCCATGTGTAAACATTGCTGCACTCAATTCAGGCATGTCTGCATCCAACGTAAACATTCTGACCTTCTTCGTTCCTTTTGCTATCAAGCGACCTTTAGTTTTTATATCCTCAACAAAGCATCCATGAGAATTAAATCTGACTTGCAAGCCCTGCTCAACCATTTGACCAACAGAAACCAGGTTCTTGGTGATATTCGAGACATGAAATACATCCGACATGTATTTCTTTTTCCCATCCTGTATAGACAAATGAATTTTTCCAATCTGCACAATAGGATATGCAGTATCATCACCAGTCTCCACAAATCCTGGTTTTTCCATTTTTCTTGCATCCTGTATCCATTCTGCATGGCCTGTCATGTGGTTTGATGCACCTGAGTCAACATACTACACATCGTTGCTTTCTTTTGCACTTGTCACAGAATTGGTCATGTGCTGCATCATAAACAAATGCCCATTTCTGTCATCACCCTGTCTACTAGAAGATGCATAATTCCCTTGTTGCAATTTTCCATTCATGATGTCATTCTGCTTTTTATAGCAGTCTTTAGCCATATGACCCATTTTACCACAGTAGTAGCATTCAACATTGCTGTTTGTATTTTGGTCTCTTTGCCATCCACCACGACCTCTTTGGCTCCCCCTGCCTCCAGAGTTACCATGTCCTCCTCCATAGGATTGGTTTTCTTGAGTTTGTTGCATATTCTGATTTCTACCACGGCCTCCAGATCGGCCTCCTCTACCTCTGCCTCTACCTCTTCCAGCATTTGAGTAGAAGACATCTTCTTTTGAAGTTCCTCCTGAAGAAGATGCACCACCATTTCTCTGCCCCTTAGAAATTAGAAGAGCAATCAACTCCTCAAAATCAGGAAATCTTTCACGGATGGAAATCGATGTTCGGAACTGTGCATAATTCTTTCCTAGACCATTCAAGGTCACAGAAACTAAATCATCATCTTCCACTGGCGACCCAATGAAAGCAAGTGCATTTGCAATCTTCTTCACCTTCATGTGGTAGTCATTGATGCTCATACTTTCTCTTTGCACATTTTGCAACTCTTGCTTTAGCTGCATTTTCCTGGCTTGCGTATTTGTGCTATACATTTTTGACAAAGTATTCCATGCCTCCTTTGGTGTACTTGCATCCTGAATATGCACAATCATAGAGTCTGAAATATTGATAGACAGCCAATACATAACTTTTCTGGCTCTCTCATGCCATCCTTTAAATGCCTGCATTTGTTGTTGATTGGGAACATCAGGAAGAATTGGTTCTTCTTCGTTTCCTGCAACAAATTCCCAATATCTTTTTCCCATAAGGAAATTCGTCATTCTAACTTCCATGCTTGGAAGTCGTTCTTGTCAAGCTTTTCAGTGACAATCTGTGAAAGATAATCAGACGCCATTACAGAACACTGCAAAAAATTCTGTCACTGCAAAAAACATAGCTTCAGCCTCACAGGTGCAAATCTGCAAAACTGACGAAAGTGATATTTGACCACACAGTCACTTCCTAGTGACGATTTTGCATCAACAGGCAACAAGGTGATTCTGTAACTCCCAATGTCTCTGCGCACAGGCATACGATGTAATTTCTATGGTACCTTTTCACCGACTTGTAGAACAGTGGTTGCACAGTAAAAAAACAAGGCCTTTTCCTGAGTGCATGCGGAAAACTTCCGTCTCCAAAACATGCCTCGAAATGGCCTCGAATCAAAAAAACAGGGCAACCAAGCTCCAAAGCCCTCACCCTCAGCATATACTATCCTCTTGCTACACCGCGAAGGGCGTCTCAATCTGAGACAATGCACTCTTGCACTTTCCGGCTGTGCTACCTGCAGAGACTTGCTCCCAAACTTGAAAAATGAAAGCAACACTGATCCTCTTATCAGAACGCCGCGAACTTGGTTTGCTTTCTTGAGCTCCTTACCACGAACCAAGCTCTGATACCATGTCAAGATTGTGGGAGAGAAGGAAGGAGTCTCACTTGTAGCTTTCTCACTTACACAATGGGGGAATACACACAAAGGTGGAGGCTGAAAACAGTTTTCCTCTTCTTAGTTGCGTAAGTAAAAAAAACTCAAGTATAGAGAAATAGAAGAACCCTATATATGGGTCTCAAACCAAACTTAACTAACCAAGGTGGCATACTAACTGAGTCACGAACTAGAGTAGATAAGGATAGCTGTCATCTAGCTATTATTCATGGGCGATGTACCAACCGCATCTGCAGCTAACAAGTCGGTGACATAAATGCACAACGGTCACCCTGGCATATCATGAGTGGAGCTCGATATCTCAACATGAGGAGCACCCCGTCCTTGGAGATCTAGGGGAGAGTTGGGCTCCTGAGACAGTTCCTTTGGAGCCAGAGCCTCTTGATGGAGATTCTTCTTCGGATTCAGAGTCTTCTCTTTCACCGGCCACCCTCGAGGAGCTTCCGGCGGTGGATGTTGCTGAGTCTTTAGCAGATGGAGAGCGACGGGGAGAGGTTCGTCCTCCTCCTCATTGGGCCCGTGACACCCTCTGAGATTCAGGGATTGAGGGGGTCCTTGAGGAGTGGGAATTGCAGGATGGACCGCAGAGGTCACGGAGGAACCGGGCACATTCTTCAGAGCTTGTTTGCTCCAACTATTGTTTGCTGACCCGTGTTATGCAGGACCAAGAGCCCACTTCAGTGAAGGAGGCTTTTCAGTCTGATCATTGGCGGAAGGCCATGGAAGCCAAGTTGGAGGCTATTGAGAGGAATGACACTTGGTCTCTTGTGCCTTATCCCTCTCACAAGAAGGTGATTGGTGTCAAGTGGGTCTTCAAGACCAAGTACCTTAGCGATGGTTCTTTGGACAAGCACAAGGCTCGCCTTGTTGCTAAAGGTTTTGCTCAGTACCCAGGCATTGATTTTCAGGATACTTTTGCCCCCACTGCTCGTATGGCGACTATTCGAGCTGTTCTTGCCTTGGTTGGCCATAGGAGATGGCCTGTTTATCAGTGGGATGTGAAGTTAGCCTTTCTAAATGGTGACTTGTAGGAGGAGATCTATGTTGAGCAGCCTCCTGGCTTTGGATCCTCGGATGGCAAAGTTTATAGGTTGAAGAAGGCCTTGTATGGCCTCAAGCAGGCTCCGTGTGCATGGAACGAGAAGATTGACTCGTTTCTTCAGTCGAAGCTGGGATATCGGCGCTCCAAGGCCAATCCGCAGCTTTATGTGCACACTTCTGCGGTTGGTCGTGTGTTGTTTGTGTTGTATGTTGATGATTTGATTTTGACAGGGGATCATGCACAGAAGGTTCGAGAGACCAAGACAGCCTTACATCAGGCATTCGAGATGATGGATTTGGGGCTTCTTCATTTCTTCTTGGGTCACGAGATTTATCAATCTCAGAGGGGGATTTTCATCTCTCAACAGAAGTACATTTAGGAGCTTTTGGTGACTTTTGAGATGGAGACTTGTCGGCCCATTACTACTATGGATCCGAATTGAAAGGCCACTTTACATTCAGATTCTCCCGTGATGGATGCTTCACGCTACCGTCAATTGATTGGATCCTTGATTTGGCTTCTCAACACTCGTGTTGATCTTTGTTTTGCTGTGGGTCTTTTGGTAGGGTTCATGACGGAACCCCAACAGGTGCATTGGCAGGCTGCCCTGAGGATTCTTTGATATTTGAGGGGGACCTCTGACTTAGGGATTTCTTATCCCGTAAGTACTACAGGCTACTGTTTTATCTTGGGTACATGCGTTATCTCTTGGAGTAGCAAGAATTAGCCCACGGTAGTCCTTTCTTCTACTGAGACGGAGTATCGAGCTGTGTCTTCCACCACATGTGAGGTTGTGTGGCTTTGGAGATTGTTGGAGCAGCCTGGCTACCACCAGACTTGTCCTACTCTTCTGCGGTGCGACAATGAGAGTTGCATTGCCTTAGTACAGAATCCAGTATTCCATGCTCAGACGAAGCACATTGAGATCCAGTATCACTTCATTCGGGAGAAGCTTCTGGATGGGACCATTGATGTGGAGTAATGCAAGACGGAGGATAATCTTGCAGATTTGTTTACAAAGGCGCTTCGCCAGGCTCTTCTTCGGCAAGCTACCATGTGGCATCTGCGCAGGTGCCACATGGTAGCTTGCAGTCGGACAAGAAGGCTGCAGTCGGACAGTTTTTTTATTATTTTCCTGCAGTCGGCTGCATTTAATGCAGTCGACCTGGTGCTGGGCATTTTTTTCTTTTTGGCTATTTATAGCCAGTTGGTGGCACACTCCAGTCATTATCATTATTCAGTGATTTTAGATTCTGATCTTGAGATTTGTTGGCTGAGACAGATTGTGCTCAGGCTAACGGAGATCGAGGTCATCAAGTCGGAGACATACGCAGATATTTCCTCTGCCCCCTTGTGTATTTTTGCACTCTTATACAACATACTACACTGCAGATTTTCTGTGTTTACACTCTCCTTTTCTCTCTCTCTCTCTCCTCTTTGTGTTCACTCTCTCTCAGTCTTTGTCCTACGCTTCCACGTCGCTGCGATCAATTGCCTTCTTTTGCTTTTCTTGCAATCTCTGAAGTGCATATTTTATCTTTGCATAGGCTATATGCAAGTTTTCCACATAACGTTCAGCCTCAAAGATCTTATCCTTAGTTGTTAGAATAGGTGATACCTTCTTGCCACCCTCAACCACCTCAAATGGAGCTTTGCCCGTAGAACTATTCACTGTGTTATTGTAAGCAAACTCAACCAAGGGCAAATACTGCTCCCACTGTGTCTTGTGGTCTGAAACATAGCATCTCAAAAGATCTAAAACTGTGGAATTTACTTCCTCAAACTGGCCATCTGTCCGCGAATGGAAGGATGATGAGGATTTCAGCATGGTACCCATATTCTCAAACAAGCCCTTCCAAAAGAAACTGGTTATCCAGGGGTCTCGATCACTAATGATCGACTCTGGCATACCATGATACTTAAAGATGTGCTGCAAAAACAATCGTGCCATATGATCAGCCTTTATTTTCTTCTTTACCGGAATGAAATGGGCTTGTTTGCTAAACCTGCAAATGATAGTCCATATCCCATCATTCCCTGTAGGTGTCTTAGGAAGCTCAAAAATAAAGTCCATTGCAATGCTCTGCCAAGGTCTATCTGGAATAGGCAAGGGCTGCAATAAACCCAGCATCTTTTGCCTATAATGCTTTACCTTCTGGCATATGATGCATGTCTTAACAAACTGTTCTACATCATGCCTCAAAGCTGGCCAATAAAAGAAATGCTCCACTGCCTTGACCGTGGCATCAATACCTCTGTAGAGGGTGGTAAGAAAATATCCCCTATTTTGCACACAAAAGATACGATCTTTGAGTTTGATCACTATGTGGAAAGCATGGATGTAGCTTATCAGAAGGTTAAGTATGCACTTAAAGATCACAAGATAAGCAAAAGAGGGCAGCTGATCGCCATAGACGTGCTTTGCAGTTTGGAGAGGGTGATTATGTATTGCTGCGTTTTGAAAAGGCAAGGCTGAAAAAGATGAAAGGAAGAGAAAGACTGTAACCGAAGTTGAGTATGAGATACTATGGGCCCTTTCAGGTGTTGGAAAAGATCAACGATGTGGCATATCGGCTGAAATTACCTCCACATTGGCGGATACACAATGCCTTTCATGTGAGCTTGCTTAGACCTTTTCATGGAGATGTGCCAGAGGATGTCTCTGCTGAAATTCAGCGGGAGGTTGAAGAGCTCGATGAAATACTGGTACCTGAGCAGATTTTGCAAGGAAAGAAAGGTCAAAGGTAAAGTTTCCAAGAGATACTTGGTGAAGTTTCAGAATTATTCACTAATGGATGCCAAATGGATGGAAGAGGATGACTTGGCAAACCATCCTCAGTTGTTGCAGCTCTGCCTAGATGCCTTTCAGTTAGAGCCGACTTTAGTTTGGGCTTCGTCAGGTTCAGCAGAGCAAGGGTCCGGAGTATTGCCTGACGCTCAAGGGGGAGGTACCACTTCCACTCCTCCAGTTATGGATAGCTCTCGTATGTAGTGGATTTCAGATGTATTCAGCATACATTCAGGGTACTGTAGTTGAACATTATGTTTGCCAGGAGATCACTATTCAGTGTACTAGTCACTATGTTTGGTATGCAGATTGGTATGGTTTTCACTGCAGCTTTGAAACTGTACATTTGCATCCATTATGCTTGGTGTGTAATCAGTTATGCTTGGTATGGCATTGGTTATGCTTAGTGTAGCACTAATTAATGATCATCAGGGGCTGATTATTGAATGTTGGTTTTCAGCGTATGATCATTAATATTCGGTGGTATTCAGCTCAGTTTTTGATCAGTATGAGAACCGTTTATGGTCACTTTTTGGATCAGTTTTGTATCAATCTTTGCATTGATTGCTGGTTAGTTTTTGCAATGAGTTTGTGATTAGTTTGGGGTCACATTTGCAGCAGTTTGTGATTAGTTCTAGATTAGCAAGTGATCAATTTATGATTATATTATGCTCAGTTTTCAATGGTTTATATCTAGTTCCATGGACAATAGCATATGTTATGATGCCATTGATGTTTTAGCCATGGTTTATACTTGGTTATGTTATGTAACAGTTTGGTTTTGCCAGATGAGCTGAGCTCATGAGAAATAGACATGTCACATGATAATCTGGCAATGTTTTTGACATTCCTTGCGAGTCTTATGTTATGTTATGTTGGCTGGTAATTTTCAGCATATGTTGGGCATATGGAATGGTTGAACAGTAGTGCGCAATGTTGTGTTGACTATGATGCTCTATGGAAATTCCAATGTAGTACTTTGCTTTTGATGCATTTGGCAGTGCAATCAAGGACGATTGCAGGGATTTCAAGGGGAAGGGTTGTCATGAGGACATGTATTTTTGAAACCTCACTTAACATGTGGATTAATTTTTAATCACATGGTTAAGTAAATGTTGCAAATGTGAGGTGTAATTGGGATTAGAGTAAATTTTCAAGCCCGAGACTCGAAGAAATCACGGGATGTCAAAGGTAAAAGTTGCTATAAGTTATGCCGCACAGGTAGTTGGTGGTATCTGGTGCCAGTTGTTGGCCTAGGTCATCCATTTGGCCATAAGTGTCAATTGTGGTGATACTAGGAAAGTGGCATTTAATGGTACCTAACACCAATCTGATGGTCAAAGATGGTGTAGAGACACTCAGGAATTGCCTAGCTAATTTAATTATTGGCTGGTCAGATTATTTTTTAGGGCACCAAAATAATTATTAGATTAATTTTTAGTATTTAAAGACTGAAAATTAATATTTAATTATGAAAAATGTCGGAAAAAACCATTTGGGAAGGCTATCACTTGTCAAAAATGCCCATGCAAGATTGAAAAACGTCTTTACAGGTTGAAGAGAGGCATTTTTATAAATTCAGCCTACAAGAGAGGGGGAGGGGAGATTGCTGGTCTGATTTGCAGCCATTGGAGGACTTTCTGAGGTAGCCAAGGGCAAGAGAAGACCAATCAACAGCAGGTGACAACATCTACAAGACTATAGGCTGCTGAGATGGGGCAGCAGTAGTAAATGACTGACTTTCTTTAGTTCTTTGCATCTGTAAGTTGTTGTGGCAGGGCAATAGCTGCATTTGACTGATTTTTAGTCATTCTTCGCGACAAAACTCTGAATTTTCTCTCTGTACAGCTTTCTCTCTCATCTCCCAGCCATTTTGCAGCCTTGCTCCGAAGATCTCAGCATTTGGACCCTTGGAGGTTGAGAAATTGCAAATTTCTCTGGTGTAAACCCTAATTTACAGCAGAAATTAGGGTTTAGCAGCAGCCTCGGGAGGTGTGCCATAAATTGGAAGCTCCAAGACTTGGATTCAACAGGGTTGAAGGTGAATTTTAGCTAAATTTAGGTGGAGGACTAGCTAGCCATTGAATTTGGGGCATTTTCATTGTTTATGAAGTGGGTGAAGGCCAATTGAGTGCCCGAATCAAGGGGCAAAATAGATTTAAGACTTGCTGTTCACTTTGGATAGCAAGGGGAGTTGGAATACCGAAAGGGATTTGGAGAATCCCATTGTAAGTCAACATTTTCTTCAATAAAGCTAAAGAAATACTGAAAGGGGCACCAATTTTGGGGCCAATCGGGTTTGCATTGTCCAAGATGAGTAGGTAAATTTGTATTTTCAGATTTGCATTTATTGTTTGCTGTTGTAATTAAGTTGTAATCAGGGTTTTACCACCCTATCCGAGGAGGAAGGCTGGTTTCACCTCTCAAGGGGTAACTCTCATGGTAACAAATCTGAGAAACAGTCACTGAATTTATCCAAGAAAGCCCTTCTACTTTCATCTAGTATAGACACATTACTGTCAACTTTATTAACTTGCTTTGCATAAACCAAATATGCAAAAATATGATTTTTCATTACAGAAGTAATTGCAGGAGCAGAAACAATTGGGACAGACTCTCCTTTAAGCTTCATGTCTAATACATGAGTCTTGCTCCTATGTACAAGAGTAATTGTTCTATTGTAAGTATCCAAGATAGCATGCTTCTTGTGGCACCATGGAATACCCAACAGAACATCACAGCCCTGTAAAGGCATAATATGGAACTCCTCTGTGTCTACATAGATCTGAATATGCATACGAAGTTTGCCAAGAATGGGAGTGACAGGTTCAGTATGTCCTGGGCATGCTAAATCAACCTGTCCAACTGGTCCCATTTCCTCGGGATGTATACCCAGCTTAGTTGCCAATGCCGGTGAGATAAAGTTTGCATGAGCTCCAGGATCAAAGAAAATAAGCACTGTGGAATCTCTGATCTTTCCCCAAGCTCTGCACAATTTTGTAGCATCATCAGTGATCTCCCACCATATTAGGCACTAAGCCAATGCTGGGCTTCTTTATACTTAGCGCATCTTTATCCTCCACATCTTTAGAAGATTGCTGTGGACACTTAGAAGCAATATGGCCTTTTTGTTCACATATAAAGCATTTCCCAGCCATCATTAAAGCCTTTCTTTCTTCAAATGATTTGCCAAAAAGTGGCCTCTTTTGTCCTTAGCTCTGTTTAAAAGAAGTCTGAGGTTGCTGCTGAAATCTTTTCTTCCAAAAAGACTTCTTTGTAAAGCTAGTCCTTTCTGGAAATTGCTTCTTCTTCTTGCCAGGATCCTGCTTAAATTGAGAATTCTTCTTTTCAGAGCCTTTAAAGCTATTAGCTTTGCCTTTCAACAATGCATTTGCCACACTAGCATTTTCAATTAACTGTACCATATTTGTAACCTTGGTCTTGGTATAATAATCCGTGATGGCTTCGGGCAAACTGCAACAATACTTTTCAATTTGTTCTGATAGGGGCACTGTCCTTTAAGAACTCACGAGCAAAAGTGCTTCCCAAAATTTCTTATTGTACTCTTCTAAATCCGCACAATTTGCTGCGTCCAATTTATGCCATGCAGTCATGACATCTACTTCAAACGTGTTAGTTAACCATGAGGCTGCAAACAACTGTTTAAAATGGACCCAAGTGGCAGGTGCATATCCTTGCATCAACAATATGTTCCACCATTGCAAAGCATTACCTTTTAAAAAAGTTATAGCCTTCCGCACCTTAGAAGTCTTAGTAAAATTTCCTCCTGTGTAAGCTGCGTCAAACTGCTGTATAAATGTCAAAGCTTTCAGCTTATCTTGCGTATCACTAAAGGTTTCAAACTTTAATGCCTAACCACTCTCTTTATAGTCTTTAGGCTTTGCACTTTTTGGTGTCAGGTTGTCATAGAAAGGTGGCTGTAAAAAGGGGAGTCCCTTTAGGCGCATTATCAACATTAATTTCACCTGTCTTAGTTGCCGTATGCCCACTAGGCTGAAAAAACCAGCCACTACATTTTGTACTCCAGGCATCAAATAAGGACTCTGCAAAGTTTGATAACCGGGTTGTAGACCAATATTAGCATAAAGTGGGTTCACTGCCTCAATAGGCATCATTCTTGGTGGCTCTCTAGGCAAGCATCCCTGATAACCAGTGGGTAATCCAGCCATTGCTTGAAAAACTGACCCACCACCAAAGTAATCAGGATAAGTAGCAAACTGAGGAGGAATAGTCTGCTGTGCCACTTGTGCATAACTACCTTGACCATTCACTCCCTAATCCTGTGCTTGTGTTTCTTGTTGCACTGGACCTGTCTCTATGTTCGGTGTCTTTTCCACATGCTCACGCATATTAGAGGTTTGCCTTTTTTAGCGCTCCATGGTATGGTGTGATGACTTAGCTTGAGAATCCTCACTATGTGACTTCAAAAATTTTTGCATCCAAGGATTCTTTACAAGCTGTTGAAAAGAGCCAACCATACTGAGGAGTCGTGCCATAAACAAGTCCTCTTGTTCTTGCTCCTCATCCTTTGGTTCAATGTCGGTTCTAGAAGGTGCTAACACTTGTGCACCGATACTCTCTCTTCGGTGTCTATGAGCAAAAGAAGAACTCTCTTGTTCATGAGGGAGTTTTTCTTTGACTTTGTCCATGTCTGCCATCTCTCTAGTCCTGTAATCTTTGTAAAACTTGTGTGTATGGCCTTTTCACCCAAAACTGTCTGAGCTTAAATTCTTACAGAAAAGGATTCAAATCTCGGGGATGGAACCATGAAATCGGTCTATGACTCACATAAAGCGGTAGTTCCTTCAATTAATACTTGGTCTTTTCTCTCACACACACAAACACAGAGACCTCACTTCCTTGCTCAACACCAGATTGGCCCCGAAGACCGGCACCCCTCTCGGTATTTCTTTATCAATTAAAAGATGGAAAGTTATAACAATGAAATGTTCCAAAATACATAACCTGCGAACAGTTGGTTTTCATTTTTTTCTGAGTAAATCCCAGCTGCATAAGGACAGTTCAGCATGACCAGATCAATATCCCTTTTAGGAAAGGATTTTTTGTAACCATAACTCAATGATTCATGTGCTAGAATTGCAATCTGCAGAACTTTGAATTCACTGTTCTTACTGTCCAACATGTCCAGAACAACATCCCTTTTACTCTAGCATCATTCCAGTAGTAAAACAGTCCCACGAACAGCACTAAATCAGAGCTGAAAAACCTTGTTCTTGTGTGGCATGGTCATTACTTTCTTTAGTTCTTGCATTGGAGAAGCCAAGTGCTGCTCCTAAACCTGGACAGCGCGGCTCTTGCCTCAGTAGAAGTGCAAAGAAAACACAGAATTGTACCTTTGATGGAATCAGCCCATCATGCAGAGCATTTCCTCTGAGAATAGAGAGAGAGTTGACCAGAGGGAGCAAGCTCTACCTCCGTACATGAGTCAGAGACGAGGAAGTACTCTCCATAGCTGATGAACTTGCAACAATTTGCCCTCAGCTCCTCAAAAATTCATTCTCAGATCTGCCCCTTATGTCTATTACTTTTTTCTTTAATGGTCTCTCTCTCTCTCTCTGTGTTTTGGGAATTTGTCCCACATGACATATATGTAACAATTTTCCTGTTTAAACCTTTCGGTCTAAAATTCTCCATGATCGGTGCAAAATTTGACCTCAACACAGACTAAAGAATTAATCCTCATGCAAAAACGAAGATAATGACGCGAATAGATTCTTGGGGTCCAAAAATAGTAACTTCCTAAATCTTAGGGATGGTGACCCCTGCATTTCTCAAGTTGTTTTGAGCAACTTTTATCATTCAACCACATCAAAAAGTGTAATGTGGCTTAGTTACGGTGACTTTTATTCCGTGAGCATTCTCACATGCGCATCTTCTGTCTTGGCCAGGCTCATTGTCCTGCACCATCTCCAGTGGCTAAGGATACAATCCCAAACCACTGGCATTCTATTCTTTAGTGCCCATTCAATATGGAACCAGTCCTAATGCTTAGACAAACCATTAGTCCAATTTGTCCCAATGGTTGCCTCTTATGGCAATGCAAAGATCCTGGCTTAATCCAAGAGAACTCTGGGGGTAAAAAGCAACAACTACTAAAGAAAAGATTTTTTTTAAAAATATAAGTAAATAAGGAAAGCAACTGCAAAAAGTATTACCACCTGGTGACAGCTCTCGTTAGAGTTTAACAGAAACATAGAAACTCTGGCAGTTTAGGTGCATTGTCTTTATTTGTAAGCTTCTTGTGTGCATTCCTAGGCTAGTTACTAGTTTCCACAGTTTGTGCCTACACCTGCTAGACATTGGCATTATCGTCTAGGATTTTTTCAGGGTTACCCCTATTTTTTTTGGCATTTTTCCTTTAGTGATCAATATTAAATGTTGGTCAGCAAACATTTATGGCCCCTACAGGAGCAGATTGGTTAGTGTTTTAGAGATTTGGCTATTTATAGCCAGCTCCCCTTACCGCCCTTTCTTGGTAAACACATACAGTCTTCAGTCTTTAGTCTTCCCTTTGCAGGTGCACACTTTGACACTTCGACTCTGCTTGGTGCTGTCATTGTCATCAACTTGATTCGGTGTCCTCATTGACACTTTGGGCTGTGTGCAAGGACTAATCGGTCCATCGTGATTGTATCAAGAATCTTGTTTAGTCAATGCTATATTCTTTTTTCATCCTCTGCTCTCTCTCTCTCTCTCTCTCTCTCTCTCTCTCTCTACTTCTCTTTATATTTGTATTTCTCTTCTCACATGGTATCATCACCTAAATGAGGACACAATCTGGAGATTTCTTGCAGAAGAATAGGTTTTCATCGCGAAGGAGCAGCCTAGAGCTTCAAAACATAGATTTTTTGCTTGCGTTTATTGCGTTCATACTTTGTACAGGTGCTTTAGGACCAGGTGACTTTGTCCAGTCATTAGGCGGCCCCAACTTTTTGCGTTTTGTAGAAAACACAAATTTGTGTTTTGTAGGTGCTCTCTCCTTGGTGCGACAACTTCCTAGGTATAGGCGACAACTTTTTATTGTAGATGATAGCTTTCTGTGCAGGCGACAACTTCCTAGTGAGAGGCAACAGTCGTTTCTTTGATAAACGCAGATTTCTGGATGATTGCAGGATTGAAGATGTCTTACTAGTTCATGAGCTTTAATGACTCAGAGGAGGAGCTTCTTTCTAGACACTCTTCTGAGTGGAGACATGATTATCACAATTATAGTCGGCAAGAGGAGTCCCCCATTTGCACCATCTTTCACAAAAGGCTCTGTCCTCAGTGAAGATGTTGTTTTTGATTCCCTCACTGTAGGTGCCTGTCTTACCTTCATTACCCAAAGTAGACAAACTTTATGGTTCAAACTATGTGATGTGGTCGTGTAAGGTGGAGTGCGTACTCGACATCTTTGATCTTTGGGCTCTTGTTTCAGATTCCCTCCCTTGTCTTAAGGAGGATCTAACAGATGGAATTTCTATGGATTGTGCAGCCTTGTGGGATTGACTCAACTCTTGAGCTCGATCCTTTCTCTTTATGAGTTTGCAAGATTTTGTCCTTGTGCATCTTCAAAGATTGAAGACCATGGCGGAAGTGTGGAAGAAGCTTGCGTCTTTGTATGAGCACAAGACATTTGTCCACAAGATTTTCCTTGAGAAGAAGTTGTGGATGCTCAGTCTTGATGATTCCTCCTCTATGAAGGAGGACATCATGAAGATGGAGGATATGAGAGGTGAGCTTGTCTGTCTTGGTCGGATGATATCCTTTGAAGATATGGCTATAATCCTTTTGACTTAGCTGCCATCTCCTCGGTTTGATATCTTCTATACGAGCCTTATTACATTGAGGACCTGCGAGACACTTTTATGGGAAGAGCTTTCATTGCTTGTCTTGGAGTATGAGGAGCGACTCAGAGAGGTTGGGGCTAGTAGTTTTGGCTCCACCAAGGCATTTACTACAGGTACAGGCAAAGGAAAGAAGAAGAAGGTACAGGCCAAGGACAAGAAGCAGAAGGACAAGAAGGATGAGAAGGAGAAGCCCAAGTGTCCACACTGTAGAAATGACACTCATCCCGAAGAGGTGCTGGCAAAAGTACCCCCGTTTGAAGGCAAAGGAGAAGGATTTAAAGGATTCAAAGGCTGCCCCATTGACGACAGAGGTTGTCTTTGTGCATGTATTTGGCGACGAGGATACATCTCTTGCTTCCTTCGCTTAGGAGAAGCCTTGGCTCTTTGGCAGTTGGGCCTCTTCTCACTATGATCTACAGACAAGATTGGCTTCAGGATTTTGAGTGACAGAGGGGGCAGTGTCACCATTGGTAACAACTCTATTGTTTCTGTTCGGGGAGTAGAGACTATTTTTTTGTTGCCAGACAGGCAGTCTTCTTTAACCAAAGTTCTCTATGTACCGGATCCAGGTTTCAACCTCTTGTTTGTTCATGGTCTTACACGGCTTGGTAGCTACGTAGTGTTTAAACAAGATGCGGTGACAATGGAGGATGCCTCTATGGTTACCGTTCTTTGGACAGGATTCCAAGAGGCTGGGCTTTACACGTTGAGAGCCTTAGTTGTGAGGTCTTTCCAACGAGCTTGGGCTACCTTGGCATGCTCGTTACCGTTCTTTGGACAGGATTCCAAGAGGCTGGGCTTTACACGTTGAGAGCCTTAGTTGTGAGGTCTTTCCAACGAGCTTGGGCTACCTTGGCATGCTCATTATGGTCATCTCAATTTTGATGCTAAACGACAGGCTTCTTGGAAAAAGATGGTGGAGGGACTTCCTAACTTCTCTCCTATTCACACTTTGTGCCCTAGTTGTTTGAGGGGCAAGCGGCATAGGCAGCCACATCCCCAGGCTGCCACTAGGAGGGCTTCTATCTTGCTTGAGTTGGTTTACACCTACCTTTATGGCCCTATGGGCATGGCCTCTCTTGGGAAGGCCAAGTATTTAATGTTGATTGTAGATGACTTCAATCGTTATGTGTGGCCTTATTTTTTGGAGTATAAGAGCGAGGTGTACTCCCGTTTGTGCGAGTGGAAGGTATTTGTGGAGACACAAACTACTTCCAACATTGATGCTGTATGACAGATCATGGGGAAGAGTTTACTTCTAATCTCTTTTCTCAGTTTTGTAGGGATCACGGCATTCGGGTGGAGTATACTCATCTGCACACACCTCCAGAGAATGGTGTGGTGGAGTGTGTGAATCTGACCATGCTAGAGATGTTCCGAGCATTAGCGTCTTCCTCATACCCTTTGGGGTGAGGCGGTGGCTATTGGAGTTCACATCCACAACTGTTCCTCGACTTTTGCGTTACAGGATATGAATTTGTACGAGTTTTTCCTTAGTCGAAAGCCCTCCGTGTCTCACTTTCGCATCTTTGGATGTGATGTATTGTACATGTGGACGAGAAGAAGAGAAAGATGAAGCTTTCTGGATTGGATAGCAAATAGTAAATTCCATAATGCATGTTTGATGCTTTAGGGGTGCTATTTTGGTGCCCGGATGGTACGGTTATGCTTTTGGGACTAATTCGAGCTTGAAATAGCTCAGATTTCGTTGTCATTTCGGTGCTGTAATAATAGGGCAGCAAGCATTTATCATTGAAAAGCTTATGCCTAATACTCATTGATGCTTTACGGGATACTCAATGGATGTACCACTACTTCGGTTGGTATGTATACTTCCCGATATGCTATGGCATGCTTTTGAGTTGAGATTTGGGCTCTGTTGCATTGATCTTGGCTGTGGTTACATGCCTTGGTTACTTTAGTGACTTATGCAATTACGGGCTTGAAGTATGTATTGGGTTTTATAATCTCGACTTATGCTTCATGTATCTTGGATACTCGGATGTTATGTACTTGATGTTTTAAGCTTGCATTGCTCATTTGGCATTCAATTTTGTTGTGGGAGTTACTTGCGCTACTTTGGATGTTATGTAGAGCTTTGGATTTATGTAGTTGAGCTTGAGCTTACTTTCACCGAGACCGTGGGACACTTCATGTACATGCTTTCTTGATATCTATTGGGTGTAGTACTCTACACTGGGCTAATTTAATCATTTTTGATCTGGCACTTATGTTTGTCAGTGTGTTGCTAGTGATATTTATATGCTTCTAGGTTATGTATTGAGCTTTGCTTAGTGGGTTATGCATGTGGCATCCCTCCTCTCTTTATCCTGAGATTTCTTCTGTGTATGATGTCTATGCCTAGTGCATGTATGGTTATTGACACATTGCAGTTGTGATAGCTCTTAGTGCTGGTTGTTCTGGGTCTTTCTTGGTTTCTCACACCCGGTTGTTGGCATATTGTTGCATTTTATTACAGCAGCTTGTGATTTCGGTTTTATGCATTCTATCTAAGGACAGTCACTTGGATTTGATAGTTACTTCATTACAATTAGTGGACAACTCATCCTTTTGGCAGTTTCTCTTGCTCAGCCTTTGATTTAGCTGTGATTTTGGGGCTGTTTTGTTGTCACTTATAGTAGCTTGTTTGTCTTAGATTGTGCTTTCATCTCCTATTTTATGGTTGGTGGGTCAAATGACAATGCTATCTTTAACATTGAGAAGTTGGATGGCATAAATTATAGCTATTGGAAGGCACAAATTTGACAGGTTGTAGTGCAGAAATTTGAGATTAAGCCATTGAGACACGAGGGTATAAAGCGTGAACGTTTTGATGTAGAGGATTGGGCTGAACTGGATGAGTTACGTAAATCTACAATCATTTTGTCACTCTCTAAGTAGGTCTATTATAATGTTGTCTCTGATGGGCAAACTGCATGGGAGTTACAGGATAAGATTTGCAATGTCTATGATAAGCAGTGCCTTGCCTCTTAGATGTATTGGCTGAAGCAACTCAGGGATCTTTGTATGGAGGAGGGGATTTCCATGTCCGGCCACTTTCATTCTATTTTCAGCTACTTGTCTTCGCAGGGAATTGAATTTAATGATCCTTGTTCTTGCTTGTTACATTGTTCGAGTCATGGGACACATTCCATACTGCTATGTGTGCAAATATGCCTAATGATGGGCTGAAATTGTAGGATGTAGAGGATGCACTCTTGAATGAAGAGGTTAGTAGAAAGAATATCGATGCTTTTTGCACACCTCATGCTTTGATAGTCAGAGGCAATAATGGTAGGAGTGATAAAGACCATTGTGGGAGAGACTTTTAGAAGTCTTGTTCTCAGTTACGTGGACAGTCTCGCACTAAGTCCCGTGGCTGTAAGTTTGCATTGACTTGTCACTATTGTGGGAAGCAATTGTGGAAGAGACTCTTGGAAGCCTTGTTCTCAGTCACGTGGATAGTCTCATAGTAAGTCCCGTGGCCGTAAGTTTGCATTGACTTGTCACTATCGTGGGAAGCAAGGTCATATTTGATCTCAATGCCATAAAATGTGTGATGATAAGTGCAAAGAAAAGGAAAAGGATAAAGTGTAAGAAAAAAATGATGATCATAGCATTGTTTCTAGCAAGTCGAGTGTCAAGATTGAAGAGATTAATATTGTGCAAATTGATTTTGATGATGACTACATATTGATAGCTTTTGCTCTTGATGATTTGTAGTTGACTGATGCCTCGTCTACTTATACCAAGTATTGGGTGCTTCATTTAGGGGTTTCATTTCATGTCGCCCCTCATCAAGAGTGGTTGTACTCTTATCGCAGCATGATAGGATCTCTCAGATTGGATAATGATGTGTCCTTGAATATTGTTGGCGTTGGACATGTCTAGTTGTAGTTTCCTTTAGGCAATATGTTTACTTTGCATGATAGATGCCACGTTTCAGCTTTGACCAAAAGACTATTTTTAGTTGGATAGTTAGATGATGTAGGTTATGTTGTCTCTTTTGATGATTCCTCATAGAAACTCACCCATGGGAATCTTGTCTTGACACGAGGTGCTAAATTTGACACTCTTTACCCCTTACTTGTATCTGGGTTTATCGACAATGTTTTGGGAGTGGATGCAATACCACATGTATCGTTATGGCATCATCGTCTTGGGCACATGTCATTAAAGGGAATGAAAGTGCATACTCGTTTGTAGTATCTTCTACCCCTTGACTATAAGTGTTTTGATTATTCCGATTATTGTCGGCAGGCAGACTCGTAATCCGCATAAAAAGTCTAGCATTATATGTATGGGTGAGCCTTTGTCTCTTGTTTTTGTTTATTGTGATGTTTTGTTGGGTTTCACTCACGCCTACGGTCATAGAGGAGTGTTGGTGATCAATAGGACATTGGGGTACTTTTTACTCTCGGTATGAGAGTTTTTTCCCCAGACTTGGTTTTCTTTCGTATGCGTTTATGCTACACACTTACGGGCACTTATCGTTTTCGGGTGTGAACACCCCCTACAACCCTAAGGTTTAAGGGTTGTACTTTGTACTTTTAGTTTACACTCTTTCAATCTATTGCATTGGGTGTTGTGCTTCACTCTCCACACTGTCTATTGCACTCTTAGTTGAGCTTCGATCCTCACCCTCTCACATTTGGTATCAGAGCAGAGTTCAGCTTTGCTCAGCCTCCGAGAGTTCCCACACAGTCCAGCTCTGTGTGGTGGAAGACTGCCAGTGCTGCCCATCTCCTGCAGCAGCCCGCCATTGCCGAGTAGGTCCACTATCTACGCCTCCAGGTCCACCACAACAGCGCTATTTTCGTTAGCCGCCAGCTAGCCCGCTGCCCCAACGCTGCCCGTCGCCTAGCGTCCGTTAGTCGACAGCTGCCCGTGCCTTGTGCCAATGCCCAACGGCCCACCAGTTTGTCTGGAACCGCCGCCAGACTGTGCCCTCCTGCCTGGAGTCTGCTGCGTGCCTGTGGCAGCGCTAGCCATGTCTGCCTCTAGCTCGCCATCGTCACCCCTGCAGCTTCCTGCCGTGTGCCATACCTGCTTGTGCCAATGTCCGCCTTCTCCAAGCAACCACCAACGTACACCTGTTGCCCTGCCTGCAGCTTCTCTTCTGCACTTTGGCCTTGGTCCACTGGCCTAGCTCGCTCAGCAGCTGCTTAGTCCACCACGTGTGTCGCTATCCTGCCTTAGAATCGGAGATACAACAAAATTTTTTAAATTTATTTTTCTCTATTCTAGATTCATCTCTAGAAAAGAAGATTCTATAAGGGCAGGCACAGAAATCAGAATATGTGTCTGAGACATGATTGATGCAAATTTCTTGGCAAATAAGTCAAGAATTTTGGTGCTTTTGGGGTTTTTGAAGACATTGGCACATTTACTGTAGTCTTAGTCAGAGACAGACTGTTTTGGACAATTTTGGGGCAAGAAATTTTGGGGTTTTTGCTGATACAATTTTACTAAACATTGAATGCACCTTGGACTATGTGCATTACAGACAGTTTTGACAGAGTATACCTCAGTGTACTAATTGCAATAAGCTATTTGCTGTAATTTCTGGAAATTTTGGATTTCCAGGTTGCTTCAGCTTGGACATTGCTCTTTTGCCTTCTCTTGGTATTGTCTGTCATGGCTAATTAGGGAGGAGATGTATTTACCTATGTATCCAAGGAGGAGAGATTGGATGGTAACAACTACTCACTTTGGTCCTTCAAGATGAAGAATGTGTTGGTTAAGCCTGGAGTTATGGATCCTGCTACTCCTTCTCCAGGAGGACGTGGACAACGGGCACCTTAGCCTGTTTAGCCTACTCCACTTCATCCACTTCCCCAAAGGCTCAAAAAGCATGGGATACACGGGATGCACAAGCTTTGTCGTTGATTGCATTGGCAATTCAGTGGTCCATCATCCCTCACATTCGTTTTGCAGCTTCTTCACGAGAAGCTTGGCTAACTTTGGAGCAGATGTTTGCTGGTAAGAATGAGACTCGCATCTCTTTCTCAAAGAAAGAGCTTAAGACATTGAAAATGGATGAGGGTGATTCTATGTAGGATCACTTGAATAAAATTTAGGACTTGCGTGAGCAACTTATGAATGTTGATGAGTACTATTCAGATGCACAACTGATATCTACTACATTGAACTCATTACCTCCTTCGTACTTGGCTTTTCATACGGTCCTAAACCTCACCATGAGGATTGCTTCACAGCCTATGGCTTCTTTAGTTAGTCGGTTTGCTTCTAGAGGAGGAGCAAACAAGAATAAATAATGGTGTGGATGTCACAGCCTCTGAGCAGGCTTTTATGGCAAGACAGAAGGGCAAAGGCAGCCAAGTAAAGAATGCTACACAGAGCTTTGGGACTTCAGGCACTTCATAGGGTAATAAAACACAAGGGGGTACGCAAGCCAAGAAGAGCAAATGCCATTATTGCAAGAAGCCAGGCCACTACATCATTGAATGTAGAAAGCGCATCGCCAAGGAGAAAAAGGAGTCAAGGATGTCTGTTTTTGATGCTCCTTTCACTGCTACTAAGTCAACGTCCTTTCGTTTCCAAGCTCGTAGAAGATTTGCATTCGGAGGAATCATCACACTAGAATTTGATGGGTCGAGGGTAGGCTGTGGTTCTGCGTCAGTCCCCAGCACAGTCTCTAAAAGCTCATAAGAATCAAGGATAGTTGTAATTTTGAACTTCCACAAGGTGTAGTTTGTACCATCTAACTTGCCTTTGTTGAAGCTTGGTGGACAAATCCTCAGTGTTTGAATAGCTGGTACAACAGCATCACCTCCTGATGCGCCAGAACCACATACGGAAGACGACATTGCTTCTCTTTGCTGTTGAAGTCTTTGCCTCTTGCGCACTCTTAGACAGGAACTATTGCTTTTACACATGCAGTTATGACTCTTCTTGGGCTGATAAGAGCATTTAGCTCTACTGAGGATGCAGACACTTGGTTTTTTGATAGTGTGCTTCTAGGCATATCACATCTCGCAGAGATTTATTTGCTTCTGTTGGTGCAGCTCCAGTTGGCAAGTTTGTATAGTATGTCAATAATGCATCATACCTTGTTCGAGGTATTGGGGAGATTGTACTCACAACCATTGATGGCTCTATTCTTCGTCTATAGGATGCTTTGTTTGTGCTAGGTATAAAGAATAATCTGCTCTCTATTTCTTCTTTGGCATGTTGTGGATTGTAGGTCACTTTTGATGATAACAGATGCGTGGTGAGAGATAAGGAACACATGACTTTAGTCTTGACCGATACTTTATGTCATGGGTTATATGAGTTGGATACTCTTTCAGTTGATCAGTCAGTGTATTTGGCATCCACTCTTACTCTTGCTATGTTACAGGCGCAGTTATGGTATGCTCGGATGGGGCATGTGAACTATGGTAGTTTGATGCTATTACAACGTACACAGATGCTAGATGGATTACCTCTTATGGAGAGACGTCCTGAACACTTGTGCAAAGGATGTATTTTGGGGAAAATGCATTGGTTTTCGTTTCCCCGTGATATAACTTTTAGAGCCACAGCTAGGTTACAATTAGTGCATTTAGATGTATGTGGGCCTATGCAGACAAAGTCATTGGGTGGATGCTACTATTTTGTGACTTTTATTGATGACTTTACATGCTTTTGCTAGGTCTATTCTTTAGTGAAAAAGTCGGAAGTGTATGATTCATTCTTGGCTTTTGTAGCACTTGTTGAGAACCAATCTGGTTGTAAAATAAAGACTCTCCGTTCGGACCGAGGGGGGGAATATATGTTGGATAACAAGGCTGTCAAATGTATTTTCGTGGGATATAGTAGTGAGAGCAAAGGCTATAGAATCTATTATCCAGTCTCTAAAAAGGTGTTCGTCAGTAGGGATGTACTTTTGATGAAAAATCAGAATTATCCCTTGATGGTTTAGACACATAGTAGGCTGCTCATAATGTATTTGAAGAGCTTTTGCCCATTTCATTTGGTGATTCAGCTGGAGTTTCAGCAAGTGAACTTAATGTTCAGCCAGCTGCTCCATTGGAAAATGCAGAAAATCAGCCATTGGCTGAGCTGATCTGAATATTCAGCAAAGTGCTGAAACTGAAATTCAGCAAGAGCTTATGCACAGTCAGGAGGCAAGACAAATGGCTAGATGGTATTTACAGACTATGAAAGATAGTCATCTGGATGCACCCATGGCTGGTCTTACTAGAAGGCAAGCTCGTATGCTCATGCACATATCATGGAGTTTGTATGGCAGCAAGTACAGTTGATGATGAGGAGCTTGAATGTTTTGAGGATGCACAACAAAGTGTGCATTGGATGGCAGCAATGCGAGTTGAATTTGATTCTATCATTAAGAATCAAACATGGGAGCCAAGGGTTTATAAACAGCTCATCTGAGCCTACTCTTTATGTATGTAAAGAGGGGGGATCCATGTTGATCATTTGTCTATATGTTGATAATCTTTTGCTTACAGGGACTCATGCTGATCAGATTTCAGCATTTAAACAAAAAATTATAGCAAACTTTTGAGATGTCAAATTTGGGGTCTTTGCATTATTACTTGGGCATTCAATTCATACATGATGCTAGAGGTATTGGTTTATCACAGTCAAGATACATTGGTAAACTTCTTGAGAAGTTTGGCTTGCAGGATTGCAAGCCAGTTTGTACACCAATGGAACCTGGACTAAAGCTGTCATTACATGATGATAGTGATTTGTTTGATATACACACATATGCTCCCAACCGTTGGATGCCTTATTTACCTATGCAACACTAGGCCGGACATACGGTTTGTAGTTTTAGCCTTGAGCAGATATATGCATTAACTACGCATGTCACATTGGCAAGCTGTTAAGTGTATCTTTCATTACTTGCAAGGTACTCGATCTCTTGGATTGCTTTATGCCAAGGGGGGACCACTACAGTTACATGCTTACAGTGATTTTGATTGGGCTAGTGATTATGATTCACGTCACTCCACTAGTGGCAATTGTTTCTTCCTTGGCTCATCTTGCATATCTTGGCTTAGCAAGAATCCATTGTTGCCACATCGTCATGTGAAGTTGAATACAAGGCAGCTTTCACTACCATAGTTGAATGCGTATGGATTAGACGCTTGCTAGTTGATCTTGATGTATCTTTTGTGAAGCCTACTCCTTTGTTCACTGATAGTCAGAGTGTCATTGCAGTGGCACGGAACCTAGTATTTCATGCACGTGCGAAACACATTGAGATACATTATTACTTTGTCAGAGAGAGGCTACATATAGGTGATATCAACCTTGTCTATTGTCCTACCACCAATAATAATCCTTGTACTTTTGATCACTCTTCACTCCAGGGGGATTTGTTGGGTTTTACTCACGCCTACGCTCACAGAGGAGTGTCGGTGATCAGTAGGACAAGACTGGGGCACTTTTTAGTCTTAGTTGAGAGGTTTTTTCCCCAGATTGATTGTCTTCTTTCGTATGTGTTTATGTTACACACTTACGGACACTTATCGTGTTTGGGTGTGAACACCCTCTACAACCCTAAGGTTTAAGGCTTGTACTTTGTACTTTCAGTTTACACTCTTTCAGTCTATTGCATTGGGTGTCGTGCTTTACTCTCCACATTGTCTACTGCACTCTTAGTCGAGCTTCTATCCTCTCACCCTCTCAGATGTTTGTGAACCTATGCTCTACAAGTCTTTAGGTGGCGAGAAGTATTTTGCTACTTTCATTGATGATTACTTGCATAAGGTCTAGGCATATCCTATAAAGCAAAAATTGGAAGTTTTGGCTACATTTCAGTGTTGACTTGCTTTTGTTGAGAACCAGTTTGGATATAGGCTGAAATACTATGTTTTGACAAAGGGAGAGAGTATGTCTCTAAAGCCTTTGAGAGCAGTTTTGTGATGAGAGGGGTACTACGTGTCTCTTGGGATAATTAAGTTGTACACACTTGTGCACATGTGAGAGTAAGTTGAATATGAGTCATGGTGATAGACAACTCTAGGACAAGTGCCACTAGGTGCTTGGTGAGAGATGTCTATTAAAGACATTGAATAGCCCCTTGAAAATGAACGTTTGTAACCAGTCTTCCTTCTGTGGATGGGTGGTAAATCCCTGATTACAACTTAATTACAACAGCAAACAATTAATGCAATTCTGAAAATATAAATTTACCTATTGATTCTTAGACAATGCACACTTGATTGGCTCCAAAATTGACGCCCCTTTCGGTATTTCTTTAGCTTTATTTAAGAAAAAGTTGACTTACAATGAGATTCTCCCAATCCCTTTTGGTATTTCAACTCCCCTTGCTGTCCAAAGTGACCAGTAATTCTTCAATCTATTTTGCCCCTTGATTCGGGCACTCAATTGGCCTTCACCCACTTCATAAACAATGAAAATACCCCAAATTCAATGGTTGGCTAGTCTACCTGAATTTAGCTGAAATTCACCTTTAGCCCTGCTGAATCCAAGTCTTGGAGCTTCCAATTTCTGGCATGCTTCCCAAGGCTGTTGCTAAACCCTAATTTCTGCTGTAAATTAGGGTTTACACCAGAGAAATTTGCAACTTTTCAGCCTCCAAGGGTCCAAATGTTGAGATCTTCAGAGCAAGGGTGTGAAATGGCTAGGAGATGAGAGAGAAAGTTGTAGATTCAGAGTTTTGTCGCGAAGAATGACTGAAAATCAATCAAATGCAGTTGGTGCCTTGTCACAATAGCTTGTAGATGCAAAGAACTGAAGAAAATCAGTCATTTACTGCTGCTGCCCTGTCTCAATAGCTTGTAGATTCTATCACCTGCTGTTGATTGGTCTTCTCCTGCCCCTCGTTGCCCTAGAAGGTCCTCCAATGGCTGCAAATCAGACCAGCAGCATCTTCTCCCTCTCTCTTGCAGATTGAATACACTATAAATGCCTCTCTCCAGTTTCTAAAGACGTTTTTCAATCTTGCATGGGCATTTTTGACAAGTGGCAGCCTCCCCAATTGGTTTTTCCAGCATTATTCATAATTAAATATTAATTTTCAGTCTTTAAATACTAAAAATTAATCTAATAATTATTTCAGTGCCTTGAAAAATAATATAATTGGCCAATAATTAAATTAGCTAAATGCCTAGTGGCAGCCTCCCCAATTGGTTTTTCCAGCATTATTCATAATTAAATATTAATTTTCAGTCTTTAAATACTAAAAATTAATCTAATAATTATTTCAGTGCCCTGGAAAATAATATGATTGGCCAATAATTAAATTAGCTAGGCATCTTCCGCTCCCGAGTGTCTCTGTGCCATCTTTGACCATCAGATTGGCGTTAGGTACCATTAAACGTCACTTTTTTAGTGTCACCAACTGACACTTATGGCCAAATGAATGACCTAGGCCAACATCTGGCACCAGATACCACCAAGTACTTGTGCGGCATAACTTATATTAACTTTTGCCTTTGATATCCCGTGATTTTCTCGGGTCTTGGGCTCGTAAATTTACTTTAGCCCCAGCTGCACCTCACATGTGCAACATTTACTTAATCATGTGATTAAAAATTAATCCACATGTTAAGTGAGGTTTCAAAAATACATGTCCTCATGACAATGTTGGTGTCATGGGGTTAAGAAATTAAATGATTTGATGTCTTGGACTAAGATTATGAAAAGTTTGAACAATTTTAGGTCCAAAGAGGTTAGGAATTTTAAATTGGGGCTCGGCAATGACCAAAGTTTGGGCAGGGGCATGTACTTTTAAAATTTTTTAGTTTACTATTGACTCAGTTTTGCATTGGCAGGTTTGCCACTTGGCATGCAACCATATTTAGAGCCGTGTGAGGTTGGAGAGAGCCATTTTGGGGGCAATTGACAACAGCTGATGCACGTTCTGGAGCATTGGACAGCAGCAAAACCCTAAAGGACAGCATGGAACCTGATCTGATACTGGATTGGAACATTTAATGCAGGTGACAGCAGCTAGGGAAGCAGTAATGCAGTTGTCCTGATCTGGAGCAGCTTTCAAGAATGCAGGAAACCTGATTTTGGGCACTTTCCATGTCAGAAAAATCAGAGAATTCTCTCTCCTCCATGCCTTATGCATGTGCAATTTGGTGAAGAACATTGACAGTCCAAGCCTTGATTTTGGACTTGAAAAGTTACTGTTGGGATTTTTCTGATCCGAAGTTTGTAACCAGCAAGGTTTAGGGTTTGTAGGGCAAGGATGTGTGCATGCATGCCTTAGTGATTTGTGAAGGTTATTGATGTAAAATTTGGCAGTGGATAATAGATTAGGTGAGTTTTGGTAGTCTACATGTTGAGAAACACAGATCCTTGAGTAAGGTTTAGCTATAGAGGACGAAAGTCAATGACAAGAAGCATGATGACTGAGGCTAGACACATTGATTGTTACTTAAGTGAATTAGGTTCCAAGATAGATAAGCTTAGAATCATAAACACAATCTTGAGTAGAGAGAGACAAGACTTCAAGTACAAAGTACAATAGCATTCTTAGTCTAATGATTGTGGAGTATACTCTTTCATGGCTGCAGGATGGTACCACTTTCCTCACTATGTCTATGGGATAAAGGCAGCTTCTCTAGATTGTTGCATGTTCCTTACCCTACTGCTCCATACAAAGAGGTTGTCATAGGAGTGTGATTGCATATTCCTCAACATCCCTCCTCAATCACATTCATAAAAAGCACAGAGTATATAGAGGCTGTTATGAGTAGAACCTTGCTAAGTGTAGATATGGAAAAACCAACCATATAAAGCTAGAGGCTGTCACAAGGCTCCATTAAGTGTGCAAAGGCTGTAGTGTATAGGTTACATGAGGGTTACAAAGCTTATGATTAGAGCATTAATGCAAGTACATACAAGGGTTAAAAAAGTCGGTTTGAATACCTTGTCTTTCTGTTCTCGAGTGTTTTCTTCTTTTTCTTCTTCATGGTCTTCTTCTTCTTTAGTAGTTGCTAGGTAGGCCTTCTGTGATCTTTTCTTGGCATAATAAAAGTTTTCAATGTGTTCCGTTCTCTTGCAAAAGTCACAGACAATGTCTTTCTTCCCTTTATACTTGTTATTGACACAGAGAACCCGTTTTTCCTTTCAAGTGCTTGCTTCTTTTTTACCTTTGAGTTTTTCTCTTCTTCTAGGAGTGATGCTTTAATGTCTACCAACTTTGAATTTGGCATATTAATTAGTGTAGTGAAGACATTACCAAATTGTGAAGGAAGACACTTGAGCAAGACTCCAATGCATATGTTTTCTTCCATCTTTAGGTTAATCCCTGTAAGTTGAGTTAGCAAGCTTTCCATATAATTAAGGTGAGTCACAAGGGATGTATTAGCCTTCATATCCAACTTGAAAAACACAATAAAAAATCCATATTTTTAGGATTTAGATTGGGCACCAAATAGTGTATTCAACTGTTCCCAAGTGGCATGAGATGTATTACATGTGTCTACATGGTGGATATAATTGTTATCAAGCTCAAGCTTGATGATTGCTTGGGCTTTGTCATCACTCTTTTGCCATATTGCTACAAGAGCAGCATCTCTAGGTCTCTTCTCTTGGCCATTGGTTATTGACCAAAGGCCCTTCTTCATCAAGATCAACTTGTTTGCCAAGTATGGAAGCCCGTTTCTTTGAAGTGGTATGGCGGTGAATCTTTTCCTCTACTGGATGGCAGGAGCAGTAGTAAATCAACACAAAAAATCTTAGATCAGACTAGCAAATGAGTTACTTGGATGTGCCAAGAGACATAAGTAATGGCAGTGTCAGATAACACTACGTAGTATCAAAAGATACTAGCTTGAATCTTAATGTTGGATTTTTATGTTTGATCTTTATCTTGAATTTCCTTCTTGTTGATGGCTTTGTTGGGAACAGAGTGGTGCAACAATTTTAGAGTGGTAGTGACTTGGTTGAGCCAAGAAAAGTGAGAGAATGTAGAGTTTTATGAGCTTGAAGGTCAATGGCTATGGCTGTCCACTTTAGGGTTTTTGTATCTGACTGGTTTTTTTGATGTAGTAGCACATGGAAGCAATCATTTGATGAAATATTTGGTGAGGAAGAAGCTTAGGGGGTAGGCTTCAAAAGTGCTAAGGTTGTAGGGTCAATCGCACTGCCTGTAGATGGCGCGAGGTTTATGACTAGCAGACGGCGCATTCTGAACAACAAGCTGGAAAATTCGCAATGGTGAGTAGGAGAGAGGCCAATTTCGTGGTTTGATGTGCGGGCCTGAGGTGCCTTGAGTAGGAGAAGGTTTGCCTAGTTCAAGGCATGAGCTATCTCCTCTTCTTTGGCTAGATCCAGGAGCTCCAAGATAGGTAGATACTGTTGGCTATGGTAGTCGAGAGGTTGAGTGAGAAGATGAAGACTTTTGTTGAAGCTGAGCTGGACTGAGGTTGTGGAGAGTTGGAAGAGTAGTGTGTGGAGCTAAACCGAGCTCACCATGGCTCTGATACCGTGTTGAGAAACATGAATCCTTGAGCAAGGTTTAGCTATGGTGGACGGAAGTCAATGACAAGAAGCATGATGACTGAGACTAGAGACATTGACTCTTACTCAAGTGAATTAGGTTCCAAGATAGATTAACTTGGACTCATAAACACAATCTTGAGTAGAGAGAGACAAGGTTGAAAGTACAAAGTATAATAGCATTCTCATTCTAATGATTGTCAAGTACACTCTTTTGTAGTTGCAGGATGGTACCACTTTCCTCATTGTGCCTATGGGATAAAGGCAGCTTCTCTAGATTGTTGCATGTTCCTTGCCCTACTGCTCCATACAAAAACGTTGTCATAGGAGAGTGATTGCATATTTCTCAACACTGCAACAGGGTTGATTTGCATGCAACTGGGGAAGACTTAATTTGGGCTTCTTGGGCACTCAATTCAAGGGACAAACTGAGATTTAGGGTTGCTCATTGCAGAGAACAGCAAGTTGTTCCAGATTTGTGAGAGATTGTCCCTAGGTTTGTAGGAATTAGAGATGGTTTTAGTTGAATGAACTTCAATGGGTTTTGAGTTCTAAACCTCGTGTCCTAGGGAAGAATTTCAGTTGAGAGAACTTGGACAGATTCTGAGTTCTCAGTCTGGTGTTTGGATTCAGAATTTCCAGAGTTTTGGTCCTTCCCAATTGTAATCAATTCGAAATTAATAGGAAAAGAAAATACTACAAGAGTCACCAATGTTTTTGGGCCCAATTGTTGTTGGCTTGTCTACATTCTTGAGGGAAACTTAGCTCAAAGTGCTGAATTTTCTATTTGTCATTTATTTCATGCATTAATTGCTAGCCGGAATTATTGTAAATCAGGGCTCAACCATCCTTCAGTCAAGGAAGACTGGTTTCAGGTCACCTTCCCCATTACGAGTAAAATTTTTGTCTGATCTTGAACCTATATTGGCTTTTGTCTTTATCTCATGTGAGGACATCTGAAGAAAACTTGGAGGGATGTCATAAGTACAAATTTACATGAAAAATACATCGCTATATGTGTGAATTTAGAGGGTCATTTTGTGAAGCTTGAAGAATTGTCTTTTGGAAATTTGCAAAGGGTAGTAAAGTTTTGGAAGTTTTCTGGTGTAAAGTTCTTGATTCATCATTCTTTGTTGTTCAAGTGTCTTTGACAAGTTATACAAGTGAAATATCTTGCGATCGGGGTCTGTTTGAAAACCTCCTTATGTAATCTTTTAACATTAAAGCAGCAGTTTGAACTCCTAAAGTGTGTACCTATTTTTTCAGGTATGTCTTAGAGTCAAATAGTCTGAGGAAATTCTTTGGCTATATGGAGCTTCCAAATTTTGATGTGCAATCAGATGCTGCTGCAACATTCAAGGTTAGTAGAAATCTTAATGTTGAAAAGAACTTATACATATCCTAGCCATTGTCTCATTAGAAAAGACTTAATCCATGAATGAAATCTACAAGGTCAAGTCTTAACCGGAGGATGCATACACAAAATTTTGCTTGTTTAGTTGGGTGAGTGCAGGCCAAATATGTGCGCATACAAAACTTTCAGGCTCATAATCTTCTGCTTGCAAATTCCTGTTAGGAAAATAGAGATACAATAGGAAGAGCCAGAATTTCTGGGACTGTTCAATCCATGAGTCTTTATGCAAAATGAAATTATAGAGTTCATTGATTTTGTGAACATGGGCATGTGCACATAATTCCCTGTTCTCTTCATTTTAGTCTTCACTATATCTCCTTGTAGCTGCAAAATATTGGCATTCCTTGTTCCGGACTCAAGCAAGGTCCCTGAATTTTGCAAGTTGTCATCTAGCATTTTTCATTATAATTTAAATGTACTAGTATGGACACAAATACTTTCCATCTGAATATTGATGGTCTGTTTCAGAATGCCTGTTGATTCCAATGGATTTGTGTTAATTTGAATGCAAATACCTTATCTGTTTGGGTAGTCTCCTTGAATTGAGTCATTTTTGGAAATGTCATTGTACGATATGTCAATTTGGGAATGTGCTGAGACCTGTTTTTGGGTTGCTGAATATTCATGGTCTGTTTCAGAATGTCTGTTGATTACAATGGAATCTGGGTTATTTCAAATGCAGATGATTTCTCTGTTTTTGTAGTTCCCTTGAATTTGAGTCATTTATGAAAATTCCAATGTACATCACATCAATTTGGGGAATGTGCTGAGATCTACTTTTGGGTATCAGATTGAAAAGTAAAATAATATCTTAAACTTTTGTTTAGCTGCAATGCAGCTCTCAGTTAAGCCAATAGGCCGTTCAATTAAGTTCATCTCTAGTACCCTTCATCTTCCCAAATCGACTGTTAACTGGAGGGATGATTGGGTCCAGCTTTTCAAATAACCAGAGATATGTTGTCCCATAGATTTTGCCTCACCAATAAGAACTCCTGCCCACATTGATGAATAAGGAAAACATCTTGTGTTCCAACAATATGTACGAAGCATGTTTTGAAGCATTGATTCAAAAAATTTCTTCCTATTGCTGTTTTATTCTTTCTTTTTGAAAAGATAAAGCTGCTCTGGGTGTGCAATCTTTACCAATGATAAATTATCTACCCACTGGGTTGGCAACTGGCATTACCTTACTACTATGAATACATACGTGCAATTCTTGGGGGCTCCACCTTGGTCCTTTATAATTGTATCTGCATTCTTATCCAAAGGTAGTTTACTTGTGTTACCTCCGTCCTTGAGACATGGTTAATTGTACTGTAAGAACTTTGTCCATTGATTGCTGTTGACTATTTGCAGGATTTCGTTACTGTTTATGAGACATTTTTCTCTCGTTGCTGATGGTGCATAGTTATTGATCCTCAGGAGCTTTTGACAAGACATAAATCAACGGTGTCAGAGTTTCTCACAAAGAATTATGAATGGGTAAGTTTTGCTTGGTTTTCTGATTTACCAGAAAAAAGAAAAATTCAGTTGCTGAATGGCTATTGTGCATATGTGGGAGCATGTTTGTGTTCATGCTCATTGACGAGATTTTATTTTTCTGCCTTTTCCTTCTTGAAAATATCTAATATGTGTAGGTTTTGTGACAGTATATGGCCATATCTCGTCTAACCGGTGCTTCAGCAGCTTGTGGAAAAACTGTTGTAACACCTATAAAACATCTGTAGAGGATCATTGAGTGCTGGAGTAGCTTGTATTTGTCTGTAATTGTGGGCCTCTGGTCAAGTTCTAGAAGCCTTCTCTCAACACTGCTCAAAGTTATTTATTTTCTTGAAGAAAGGCAATAATGAGCCAAAGATGCACTGATCCACAGATGCACTTATTGCTCTCTCTCTCAAGTGTTGGTGCTGTTTTACATATGATGAAAACTGTGATCAATGATGAATGTTATTGTGTGATCATATGATGAATGCTATTGTCTCTCATTTTGTTCCTATTGAAACAACTGGTTTCTCATTCGACCAATTGAACGTGTTCTGAGCTTATACCCCAGAGCATCAAATCTTACCTTGGACCTGTGAAACATTGTTGGACAGATAATTGGATTTGGAAGCAACATATCTTGGCCACATTGCATCACCAAGTGTTGATTGAGATAAGACTGAATGTATTCACAGCTGGCCACAGCCTCAACATGTTTTTGTTTTGAATCAATCAAAGTCATAAGAGAATGACTTTATAAATTTGGGGTAAAATCACTGACAACCTCCTTGGATCTTCTATGCAACAAGAGGTAATTTTTGGCTTGCTTTAGAAGAGGCATATCTGAGAGGTATGTGCAGGGTTCTTCAGTATTTCTATCTTTACTGCTATCAGGCTTCTAGTCAAACAAGGTGTCTTGGTGACATCCAAATGCACCATGGCAAGAGAACCTGCCAATCATAGTTAAGGGAAAAGGGGAAATGGAAATGTCAAAAAACTGGAGCTTTAGGGAGTTTCCAGTAATTACAGGGATGTGAAAGGTAGTAACAGGAACAGGAAAATTGAAAAGGTAAATTAGTGGAGTTTCAGGGAGTGTGCAATAACTATGCAATCAATATCCAAACTTGCACCATGACACGAGACACGAGAATCTGCCAAGGTGCACACTTGCTTGGAGGGACCAATCCCAGTGTTCTCATGAACGGAAGTGTAGCCAGTTGCTGTGCATCCACATTTATTGAAATGATAGCCTGCAAGCTTGTCTGCAGACTTTGACATTATGTACTCTCAAGAAAAAAGAGGGAACATGATGTATCAATATTCTTCTTAGTCCAAGTGGTCACACAGTTGCTTTTCAAGTAAAGTGCTTGCATTTCTTCTTAGTCTAAGTGCTCACATGACAAAAATATTTATATCAACATTATGGGACTGGGATGGGAGGCTAGAAAATGGCCATCCCCTGTTACTATGCCCACCATAGAGCGGCACTAGCCTTTTGAACCATGAAGCCCTTATGACAGCACACTCTCTAGTTGCCATATCCAAGTGGGACAAGCTTGCCAACTAAACTTCAGAATATTGAGGCTGTATTGTCAGGAGGTGATCTCATTTGGCATTGAAGAAGAGTGAAATCTCTTGGTGGAGAACCACTGCCTCCATGCCATAATGCCCTTGCATGAACTAGCATGAAGAAGGGGGGGAAAAAGCGGCAACTTTTATTAAAAAGAACTGAAAAGCTACAGATACTTCCAGTTTAAAACAACACTGTCTAAAAAATGTTAAAGCTTTTCAATGGTCCTCTATCATTTTGAATCTGACCTTTGGCTAGATTAAACTGCATCTGATCTTTCGTTATCACCTAATCTATCAACCTTAGTTGTGACTTGCACTCTCACTTGCTGTGTGTGCGTGCGCGCGGGTGTGATCCTGCCAGACTACCCCCTCCCCAGTAATTACATGGATGTGAAAACAGAAATGGGAATGTTGAATAGGGAAGTTTCAGGGAGTTTGCAATAACTATGCAACCAATATCCAAACTTGCACCATGACATGAGAATCTGCCAAGGTGCACAATTGCTTTGAGCCACCAATTCCAGTGATCTCATTTGAATGGAAGTGTTGTTGGTTGTCGTGCATCTGCATTTATTGAAATGATAGTCTGTCAGCTTATCTCCAGACCTTGACGTTATGTCATCTTTAGGAAACAGAGAAATTGACAAAAATTTATATCGACATCTTCATCTTGTAGTTGCTGCTTTCTTTAAGAAGATTTCGGTCCTAGTTTGTTGAAGTGCTTGCATTTTTTCTTTCCAAATGCTTGCATAGTTTCTTTTCAAGTACAAGTTCCATCACAGAGCTGCACTAGCTGTTTGAGCCATGAAACCCTTATGACAAAGCAATATCCAGTTTCCATATCCAAAGTGGGACAAGCTTGCCAACTGAACTTTAGAATATCAAGTTTGTACTGTTAGGAGGCGTCCATTTCATTTGGCTTTATAGAAGAGCAGTCTCTTTGTGGAGAACATCCACCTCTATGTCATGATGCTATTGCATGAGGGTTATCTTAAAATCAATCCTTTTGTTAAGAAGAACAGAAAAGCTACAGATAGTTTTAGTTTAAAACAACGTTTCATTAGATCATCATTATCACCTAATTTATCAATGTTTGTTGCAACTTTGTGCCCGCGTACGCCTCTCTCTCTCTCTCTCTCTCTCTCTCTCTATTGGTCAGATCCGCACCTCATCCCACCACCTGAGGATTGAGACAGGCAGATGGGAGGGTATACAGACAGAAGAACGCATATGCCCACTATGCGACAGAGAGCCAGAGACAGAGGAACACTACATCTGCCGATGCACTGTATATTACGACATACAAGGTAGATACCACTGTCTGTTTCGAGAGGGTTTTGGACCCCTGAGACGGATCATGCAGTATGAGGATCAGAGATGCTTGGGATTTTTCCTCTTGGAGCTCCAGAGGCGCAGAGCAACAATTCTACGGAGTAGGAGGCCCCCACAGCTCGGCTCACATAGACAGAGAGCAGTCACTGACTTTTTCATGGATACACGACAGAATATGGCAGATACCACTACTACTGCCACACAGCCTACAGGAATACATCATCATTGGACCTCATCTTCTGTAGGTGTCCCTTTGGATAGAGCAGTGGCACTTAGCCGGTCTAGGCGCCCACGTCCACCCGGACGAAGGCCTAGACATCCACATTACAGACAAATTAAAGCCATCATTGAGCGCCACAGGAGACAGATGCCAAGACGCCTTAGCTATGCAGAGATACACTTCCCTAGAGAACAGACATATCATTGATGGAGGGTTTTCCTTTCTCTACTCTCACTTTCAGATCACTGACATGTTTCCCTTTATGGGACACTATTTCATTTCATTTCATTTCCTTTTCAGTCTTATAGGCATGTTCTTCATCTTTCTTCTCGTTCTAGATGAGAAATACACCATCATCATTGTATGTACTGTTTTGGTCTCATAGGCCACATTGGCCTTTTAGAGACGTTAATATACTCTCTCTCTCTCTCTCTCTCTCTCTCTCTCTCTCTCTCTGAGTCATCCCACTAGACTGCCCCTACCCCACATGGAAGAGTCACATTAGTTAGGGCTACTGCACTTTGCTGGGCACGCCACGACAGAGGTCTCATACCACAGTCAGATCAGAGCCATTGTTGCAAGGCATAGGAGACTTCACCCTCTGGTGTTTGGGTGTGCATGCACCCGTACACATGTACTCTCTCTCTCTCTCTCTCTCTCTCTATATATATATATATATATATATATATAAAAATCAAAAACCTAAAGTGGTACTTGGAGATTGTACCCACTTCAAGTCTTGTGCTCTCCCTCTCTCACTCTCTACGCTGCACTCACACACACTCATTGTGCAAACCACAGCATCGTGTGTCTTGACCCTCATGCACTCTGCTGACAAACTAGTATTAGAGCTTAGGTTGCTGGAGCTGCATTAGGACTGTGTCAGGACAGTCGTCAGAGAGCTGCATCAGGACAGTCTGTCAGACTGCGTCAGTCAGTCAGACAGCTTAGATTGCAGGCGGCAGGCCAATCAAGGTAACAGGACAGATTTTTCATTATTTTTCAGAATTTCGAAGGTTTTCTGAATCAAACCTTTAGCCCATTTACGGGCGTTCGGATGCGTAAGCAGAGTGAAATTTTGAGTCAAACATTTGGGGCTTTTCCTAGATTTGGGGATTTTGATGTAGAACATGTCAATTTGATTCAGAAATTGCAAATTTGGTGCACATTTGCTTGGGAAAGTATGTGAAGTGAATTTTTGACAATTTCATTGAAATTTCTGCACACTAAACCTGAGAAAATTGGGGCTTTTGCGGAATTTCATCAAATTGTGCAAGAATTGCCTGGTACATGCACTTGGGTACATGTATTGATGCAATTTGGGCGGATTTGCCTTTGAAAATTTGGGGCTTTTGACCGCAATCGTCAAATTTGTGCCCGAGAATGCAATTGGAGCAGAAATTGCAGCAGAATTTTGGGGATTGCACATGCAATTGGTGCATTGGTCTATGAATCTAGCTGTAATTGATTGTGGAGTGCAGTATGAGACATTCTCTAATTCTGGAAATCAATTTGCAGATATTAAATTTCTGTAATTTTTTGATTTTCATTGCTGGTTGGTAGTCGTAGTGTACCATGGTCATTTGTGTGACATTTGGGCTTGGATTTGCTGACGTTTGAGTCAATTTAGTACTGCAAATCATGGCTGGAAATAGTGACAGCAACAACCTTTTGCACATCAAGAAGGTTGAGGTTGCACACAATTTTGCAATATGGCAAAAAGAGTGCTACAATGTCTTGGTGTAGAAGAAACAGGTGAAGCCCATCAAAATGAAGGGAATAAGACCAGCAGGTATGAAACAAGAAGAGTGGGATGATTTGGATGAGCTTGCATGCTCTACCATAGAGCTGTCAGTGTTAGACAACTTGCTCTTTAACATTGAGAAGCTGAATTTTGCATATGAAATGTGGGAGAGACTTGAGGAATTTTATGCTTAGAAAAGTGCAGCTAACAAGGCTTATTGGTTGAAAAAGTTGATGGATATTCGCATGAAGGAAGGTATAGCCATGTTTGTACATTTGAATGAGTTCAACCCAATTTTCAGTCTGCTGATTGCTTTGGATTTCCACACTGATGATGAGTTCAAGGCTAGTTTCTTGCTATGCACTTTGCCTGAAAGTCGGGATAGTTTCAGGATAGATTTGAGTAACTCAAATGCTCAGCTTTTATATTTTGATGTGGAGAGTTCTTTGCTGATGGAAGAGCTCAACATGCAAAATAATTCAGCAAACAAGTCTTCTAATGCATTGCACACTAGGGGCAGGGTAGTTTTGAAAATAGAGTGCACAGCAAGTCTCGTGGCAAAAATGTGGAGAGTCATCATTGTGGCAGGAAAGGACACTACAAACAAGACTGTTTTCAATTGAAGAAAGAGAAAGGCAAAAGTAAAAACATTGAAGACAACAAGGTTGAGAAAAAGGACAGCCAACCTGCAAAGAAAAATAGTGTGAAAATAGAGGAGGTAAATGTAGTCACTCATGAGAATGATAGTGACGATAATGTACTCCTTGCTTCTTCTTCGAGTGCACATGTATTAATTGTAGATTTTGATGATGACATGCACACTTGGATACTTGATTCAGGTTCATCTTTTCATGTCACACCACATCATGAATGGTTTTTTGACTTCAAAGGTGGTGCACGTGGTATTGTCCACTTGGGGAATAACTATGCATGCCAAATTGCTGGTATTGGCAATGTGATTGGAATTTTAGCATGGCTTTGTGTTTGTTTTGCATAATATGAGGCATGTATGTTAGCTCAAGAAAAGCTTGATAAGCATACAGGGCAGCTTGATGACAAAGGCTATCATAGCACCTTTGGGGATAACAAATGGAAAATTTGTAAGGGCTCTTGTATTGTTGCTAAGGGCTCTAAAAGTGATACTTTGTATGCTTTGTATGTATCTAGCGTGCGTGACCATGTAGTTGCCATAACCGAGTAGCCAAGTGTTTCTCTGTATGTATCTAGCGTGTGTGACCATGTAGTTGTCATAATCGAGCAACCAAGTGTTTCTTTGTGGCATAGCTGGTTGGGACACGAGTCAAATTGGAATGAAAGTGCTTTCTCGTTTGGGTTATTTACCGTATTTGAGGTATGCTAATTTTGAACAATGTGATCATTGTATTTATGGTAAGCATGCTCAAACATCACATACTCTAAAGTCTTAACCCTTAGAGTTGGTACATTCAGATGTATGTTAGATGTCAAAGTTATGTCTAGGGAAAAAGAAGTATTTCATCACATACTCTAAAGTCTTAACCCTTAGAGTTGGTACATTCAGATGTATGTTATTACTTTTGTTGATGATGCCACACACAAAGTATGGATCTATTCAATTCGTTGCCAGCAAGACATTAAAGTGTCTTCGGTTTGACAATGGTGGGGAATATGTGTCTAAAGCCTTTCAGGGCTTTTGTGACAGCAAAGGGATTAAAAGGAAGCTCACCGCCCCTCACAACCCATCCCAAAATGGTGTTGCAAAGCATATGAACAAGACCATTTAAGACAAGGTTTGTAGAGTGCTGTCACATGCTGCTTTACCTCATGGATTTTGGGCAGAGGCTGTTATGACAACTATACACTTGATTAATTGGTTACCAAATAGGTCTTTGGGGGGAGGGGAGAGTCCCTCAAGAAGCGTGGTCAGGCAAGCCACCTTCGTATGCAAGGAATGCAAAGAATGCCCCCTGGATAGCAGAAACTTCCTGCTGTAAATGGCCCTGAAAATGCAGGGAATGATGCTGAAAATGATTAGCAAGATATTGCCCATGATGTACCACAATTTCAGCAAGAACAGATGCCTTTGGAACAACCAGAACCGGCTGTACAACATGCTGAACCTGTAAGAAAGTTAACCGTTAATGCAGATTTGTAGGTTGAACAGCTAGCAAATCTTGGTCATTGGGTCCGTAGGTAGACCAGAATGCAAAGATAGCCAGATAGATTTGTTCCTGGTGTCAATTATGTGGCTGATTATGTCATGTTGACAAATTGTGGTGAGCCGTCATGCTTCAAGGAAGCAATGGATAGAAAAGACAACAAGAAATGGCATAAGGCTATGTTGTTAGAGATGGAATCCCTCATAAAATTGGCACTTGGGAATTGGTGCATTTGCCTAAAGGGTAGAAATTGCTACCATGCAAATGGGGTTACAAAATGAAAGTCACTTTTGGTTCTTTGCCAAGATACAAAGCACAATTGGTTGCTAAAGGGTACAAGCAAGAACATGGAATTGATTTTGATGAAAATTTTCCTCATGTAGTCGAAATGACTACTTTGCAAACCATTTTGGGCTTGGTTGCATTTGAAGATATGGAACTTGTACAGATGGATGCACAGACAACTTTCTTACATGGTGATTTGCATGAGGAGGTCTATATGTAGCAGCCTGAGGGTTTTGTTGCAGAGGGGAAAGAGCACATTGTATGTAAACTCAACAAGAGTTTGTATGGGCTGAAATAGGCACCGCGAGAATGATATCATGAATTTGATACATTTATGCAATTTCAAGGATTCCATAGATCTCAAGTTGATCATTGGTTATACACCAAGAAGGCAGCAAATGGCAGCTTTATTCTCTTGGTATCATTGGGTATACTCCAAAGGTTCATGGTTCACTCCCCCATTCAACAGAATGCCTTTGAAATGTCCCGATTCCACAGGATGGTATGATCTTCAAGTGCTGGCTAGCCTACTAGTCTAATCCCAAAAATCTTGTTACAGTGGGGAATGGAGCCTAGGGTTTGAACTCAACCAACCACCAACCACCACCACCCCTCTTTGTGGATGAAGATCACCTATACTTGTATTTTTGTTAGATTCTCTACTACTAATGAATGGTTGAGGATCTGATGTTTAGAGCTCATAGGCGCTCACTTGTCATGCCTTGTTACTCATTTCTCAAAAATTTCATCCCTTCCCAAAAGGGACCAGGGCCCATTCTGATTTTTCTGGTGTTTGTATTTATCTCATTCACAACAAATTCTCATTCTCTGTTTATTGTGTCATTTGGTTAAGAGATACTTTTTGACCATGGCATCACACGAGGAAAATGAAGATGATACAATGCTCGATAGAGGTATCATCACTAGCCATGCAGCAAATTGAACAAATTGAGGTTGAAACCTGCCATTACAATTCAGTTGTGGAGAAATATACTGAAGATTAAGAAGAGAATAAAGAAGAGGTTGTTACCTTTGAAGCTATTTGTTATCAACTCAAGTTTAGCAAGAAATGAGATGGTTGTGGCTCAGGTGATGGGACATTGGCTCTAGAGGCACTTCATGCAACTCTGTGAGAATATGTTCAGGTGAGCATGCATAATTTTTTCCTCTCTTTTTGATAACAGAAGAGGTGGATGGCAATGAATCTGGGATGCAAGTTATCAGTAAAATTCTGCTATTTAGTGGCAGTCTTCAGATGACTTGTTTTTTGTGAGAGGAGTCTCTTTTTCACTGTTGTATTTTGTTTGTAAAGGCTTTGGTGATGTGGTTGTTTTCAATTGTCTTGTGGTCTTCCAAGTGTTTCTGCATAGTGTGGACTCATGTAAAGATCAATCTAATTCACAATTTTTTGTTTCTGTTGTGTGCCAGTTTTTTGCAGAATACAACAGCAAGCTGCTGGAGTCCCCCAACTACATCACAAAACGTCAAGCTGTCAAAGTATTATTCTTGCTGATTGTCTTGGCCAACTTCTAGGTTGTCATTGTATCGTTGGTTTCATCATTAGAGGAAAGCTGTGCTTTAGATTGTATTATAGAATGCCTGTGCTTGAGATGTTCTGTGACTCTACACATTATGGACTGGCAATTGATCTGTCAAAAGGTAGCATAGATTGGGTTTGCATCATCAACATGTACTAAAAATGATTCGGAGGGTTTTCAGATCTTTTGGGGAACAGATGTTTGGCCAACTGTTTGTATAGATGTGCATTCATCTAATCTATCTGCAACTCCAAATTTCTGACATACAAAATATCTTATAATACTACATCCCCTACATACCTAGCCAAGTCTTCATCATCTAGGATCAACAAGTCACCTTGCAACAAGTACAGATAAGACATAAGTATGGTATATGTAGTCACAAAATCCTCAAAAACCATTGTAACCACTTCAATAATTCAGAAGACCAAGCTCCACTCCAACCATCCTCTAGAGGAGGCAAATCCGCAGGGGATAAGGAAGGAACTGACTGCACAGAAGGAGCTTTTTCTGATAGTTAACCATCTAAGCTTGCTTGGTATTTTCTTTTAGTACAATTGGGAAACAGACATGGTTTGTTAACTGACTGAAACCTGTTATTAATGTCTAGCTTGCATAGGCTGCCTCATACATATTGTTTAAAAGGTTTCTTCTGTCGGCCCTAACTTTGAGTAGGGATTGACTCCATTTCTATTCTGAAAAATCTCAAATATGCAGAATCCTGACATAGTTGCCAGTACCTGTGAGTTTGAGCTCATGTTAACAACTTGATTGCTTGATGTTTGGTGCATCACTGCCATTAATTATAAGAAGGTTTTAGGGTTATTGGGACTTCAATTGCCTTGTAAACTTATATTGATTAGAACAGTCACCGTAGAAGAAAGAGGGGTGCCACCATAGTCTCCAGTGCTTGGGGTTGCTGTCAGTCTTTATATTGTATTGGTGTTGTATTGAGGTCTTTTACAGGTTTTTGCTTACCAGCTCTAAGATGGTCAAGGGCCTCAAGCTTTTACTTCATTTCTTGACATTTAGTCACCAACACATGTAAGCAGATTAGGCTATTGAGAGTAGGAATCTAGCGGGTGAAACACCATTTTCTTGTTATCTAATCCACTTCTTGTATATTACTTGGGATCGTAACCGTATCCATGCATATGTTCTTAAAAACGATTATCTAACTGCAGATTTCTATTGAGGTGACTGTCCTCGTGTAGAATCATGTGACTGGACCATTTACATGCTCTGCATGTTATCAGCTCTCTTAATAACTGCTCTCTGTGTACTTCTCATGCAAATTATCAGACCATCTCCAATTGTTTTATTGTGTGCTTTTCATGTATATTGTCAGCTATCTCTATAACTCTGGTATTGTGTACTTTACAGCTGCTAGGTGATATATTGTTAGAGCGCTCGAACAACAGAATCATGTTGAGATATGTGAGCTCAAAGGACAATTTAAGGATCTTGATGAATCTTCTTAAGGTTGGCACACTATTAGAGCTGATTTGTTAGAAAGAGATGACACAGGACAATGAGTTATTTTTAAACATTTTTGTGTTGCTAGCAGGAGCCAAGCAAGAACATTCAGGTTGAGGCGTTTCATGTTTTCAAGGTGGGAAGCCATCTATCTTTCCAAGTTCACACAATTTGCTCTAAAAACCTGTAAATAATGGTTTGGATAATCATGATGTCATGGGCATGCTTTTGCATCAGTGATATGAACTGCACATCTGACTTGTGTTTATTTCTTACATTTGTAGATCTTTGTGGCGAATGCAAATAAACCACCTGATATTGTGAGTATATTACTTGCAAACAGGAATAAACTGCTCCGATTTTTCAGCGATTTCAAGACTGATAAAGGTATTTTTATTTGACTAGCTGTCCTTTTCTAGTATTCTGGAAATTTGGCTTAGGAAAGATATTGGTGTATGTGGTCATATTTTTCATCTTTTCATTGTGCATTCATTATAAGGATTTGCTAAGTGACTCTTGCCTGGTCTATAGCAGTACTGTTTATCATGCCATATGATTATATGGTTTTCCTAAGTCATATATAAATAGATCAACGAGACTTGATATCCAATGGGCTCAAGATTCTTGATGCCATGAGAATCATCTTTTAGGACATGCAGAGCTTTGATGGAAGATTGAAGCAACTGTTGATGGTGTACCTGTTTGCTATATTTCACATGTGGGGCATTCTCAGCCTTGTAACTGTTAAAATTAAAATTTGCATGTTGTACCGTTATGCTGTTGGCAATATGCAGCTGTTTTTTAATCCTGTGAGATTGACACAAGGCTTAGTGTGCTCATTAATTGTGACCTTTCTTTCGTACAAAATTTGTCTTCCTCAATCCAGATATTTCATTGGTCATTGAAGGTTGTGACTTTCTGTCTTGCAATATTTCAGAGGATGAACAATTTGACCAAGACAAGATGCAAGTGCTGAAGGAGATTTCAGGGTTGGAGCCAAAAGAAAAACCTTGAGACAGGAAATTCTATATGCCTGTTGTTTGTACATTGACATTTAAAAACCCTGGAGATGAAATCCGAGGATTGGGCTTCCCAGGAGAATTGCAACGAGCTGAAGTAGACAGCTGGTCTGTAGTACAGCTTGTTAGCCTGTCGATCCACTGCTTTTAAACGACATATTTTCATTTAGCAGCAGCATGCATCCCGGGTTTTATATCTGACACGATGTGGAGGTATTTTCAGCAAAGCTCCTACTTCCTGTCCCCTCAAAACATTTGAAACTAACAAATAAGAGTACAAATTATAAGGTTCTGTATTCTGTGGAAGAATTGCAGGCATTTCTGATATGGTTTTGCCAATTAGCATATTTGAAAATATCAAATAATACCTTAGACTTCCTATGGTTAAGATGAGGGTTTGGGTTTATTTTTTAGCTGTAATTTATGCTCACTCTGAATCAAAAGTAGTTTTCTTTTATTCAGTTGCCTTGGAAGGCCCAAGCTTTATTAAAATTGCCCTCCTAATATATGTAACTTATTGCAATGCTCTGCCATCACCAGACGAGTGATTTGAGTGATTTGTGTGTAAATAGTATCTTTTAGCAAAGGCTCAGCACATGCTGAAGTGGTATGATACTGTGAAACACGCCCAAATGATTAGAAATTGACGTGCTTATAGCTTCATGGCCCCTCCATGGCGGCTCCTAATGACATCAAGCTACATTGAATAAATGGAAGTGGTGGTCACTCCCTAGATGTGGTGGATGGAGCTTGAAGTTGCACATTATTGAAATACAAGTTCTTGATACTACTAAATGTGTGCATATGCACACTGCTTTGTCAATGATGTACAAAGTAGAATAAAAGATTGTTGGAAAGTGAATTGGAGCTTAAATTGTTGCATTCCTCGAAAAGGAGCAAAGCGGGACATTCTTTAGAACTTTTTTTAAGAGTATGATTCTTGAAATGCCCTAAAATACTTGTTTTTTTTCAATATTTTTTTGCCAAGGGAATGATGATTTTGAAGTAAGAGTAGACTTTGCTTGAGCATTGCATGTGGTCAACCTCAGCCTTACCCAAATCCTAGTTGAACTTTAAGAAGAAAAGTTTGGAGTTGGAAATGCACATCCTCCCATTCATCATCCAACACCTAAGCAATGTTTGGAAGATAATTTTATGGTTGTGTACTCTAATGAAAGGCTTTGTTGACAAACATTGTTACACTCCTAGGAAAATTATTTCGTATATTTTCTCTACAGTTGCATGATGCTTTATACATGATGAATTTGAAAGTGAATATGTATCTAGCACATTAATTTGTTAGATTAGATGGTATATTCACTTTGTGGTTTTACATCTCTATTGTTAGACAGAGATTTGCTATATTGAGATTATGAATACCACAATTACATTGCGAGGGAGAAACTAGTTCAACAAAACAACTAGAACAGCCATATCTATGATACTAAAAAGATGAAAGATTTCAAGATGGTATTTGGATGCCATGTTGACCAAAGTGACCTCTTTATATCTACCTTCAAAATGGTGCTTACTCTTGGCACCCCAAATGGTCTTTATAGTTCCTATTTTGATCGTTTTAAATGTAAGCAAGTCTAATTTATCATCTACTTTATATTTACCAAAGATGCATGAGGTAGATTCATTGCCATTGCACACCAAAGTCCAAGTGAGGTAAACTTACTCTAGGCTTGTCAAGCCATATCGCCCCTCTAAAATAGATGATCCATTGTGTTGAGGGTTGAAATGACTTGGACTTTTTGGTTGTTTTTTGTTGTTTTTAAGGATTGAATGGTTGATCTTTGATGGATTTTGTATGTTTAGTTGGTTTGGGAGTGATTGAGTGTGTTGAATGAGGTTGATTAGGTTTGAGAAGCTCATGATGTTTTAGTGAAGATATGTTTTGATATGTTTTGTTGACGTTTTAAAAGTATTTGATTAGTTCTGATTGAGATTGTTGAGCTTTTATTTTGTTATGTTTTTTTTTGTATGAGGTTGGAATAATGATTGATGGAGTTTGGGAGTGTTTGGAAGCTTATTGATTGATTCTTGTGGTTTTGAATGATCCAAGTTAAGCTAAAGGCTTTTTAATAACCTTTTGTATAGTACTGTAGACTAAATAAGAGTTTTTGTAGAGCCTTTGTTTTTGTTCTGTTTTGTTTTGTATGTCTTTGTGAGTGTTATGTTGGATGAATGTGTAGCTTGGAAAAGTTTTTCAACCTTGGGAGGAGATGAATACAAGTTTAAAATAGCTCAAAGAAATGAAAGTAGTTGTTGAAGACTCAAGTAAAGATTGAAGTGACAGTGACATTGTTAAGTTACGAAGGGACATTATAGTGGCTTTGGTGACCTTTTATATCAAATATCTCTTAGGAGGGGTATTCATGATCAAAGAGAGATTATAAATGAATATTTTTAATTATTTTATTATATTATTGAGAGAGCATGTATGATATATATATATATATATATATATCTGTGTGTGTGTAAAATAATGTATTTATGAGTGAGATTGTGAGAGAGCTATGGAATCTTTGAAAAATACTATGTGATGATTTTTATTCAAAGTGGTGTATTTTTTGTGTTTTTGTGATCTCTTGATGAATTTTATGAAGAGTATGAAGAGTATAATCAATTTTGTTCAAAGCTGTAGGAGAATTGTTTTTATGAAGTTCTGTGAATATTTTTTTATTCATGGTGTTTTTTTTCTTATGGTGGTTACATAAAATATGAAAAAAATATTTGTTAATGATCAAATATAGATTTTTTTATAGTAGATTTTTTCTTTTTTTTAGTGTTTTTCTTAGGGATTTAGTTTTTGGTGCGCACTCGGGGAAGAACTGCGATCAACATACATAAAAAATGGTTGAAAATAAAGGAAATGACATAATAGAGGAGAATGATTCAATGGATGCTTGCAAAGTTCATTCAACCACTGAAGAATTGGAAATTCTCATTGCCAAAGCTACTTTTTACAAGAAATTTATGTCACAACAATGTAAATATATTACCATCTTGATACATGCTTTATGTGATGGAGTATTTTCTCCTTGCTGAAGCAACATAGATGTACATCTTGGTGGTAAATTGTTTGGGAGTAAATTGAAGTGCAGAAATATAGAGTGATTATTCATGGGAGATTTTGCTTTCATTGAAGAGTTTTCAAATATCAAGTGGGAGATCGTGAAGAAGTTCCAAGAGTCGTGGTCAGTGAAAGTTTATGAGAACAAGGAGAAAAAGAGTTAGAATTTGTTCATGGATGCTCAATAGCAAGATATGTGGGATGCTTGGTGCATTGACAACCTTTGGTTTATCCAATTAGCAATCCACTGGAAGCTAGTAGACAATGTTTTTTATAACATACATTGTTAAAATCATCAAAAGCTAACATTACTATGATGATAATACAACAATGATGCTTTAAAAAACAAGTTTTAATATCTTTAGGACTAAATATATTTCTCTAGTGGTTTGAAAGTTGAATTCAAAGACGTCGAAAAGAAGGAAGTAAAATAAATGTTGGCAAGAGAGTCTTTCAGAGACATGAATTTCTGCTTCTGTTTTGTTGAGTAAAAATAAATTGGGTGGAGTTAACTCGTTGATGAATGACACAATCAAGAGGCAAGCACCAGAATGAGTCCAAAAGTATGAGAAAAGAGAAGGCAAAAATCAAAGTTGAGTCTCAAACAGTTCTCCTAATGGCGATCCAACAATAATGGAATCCTACCAATTGAAACCAACAATCCCCAGTCTAAACATGAGCTTTGAATTAGAATCAAAACAAAGGACCCTCTAGATTAACCCAACCAATCTATGCGGTGATAACAGAGGCTTCCCAAAACCCTACTGCAAGTACCCCAGGAGGAGAAAACTTGAAGGACTACCTGTCCAATTCAGTTGCAAGCATCAATGAGTTGATGTATGTGATTATAGAACAATTGCAGATGTTGAAGGTGAATATCGCCAACATATCTACTCTTGCAAGAGGTGGAAGAGATGTGATGCGATCTAATACATGGTGTGGGAAGTGCCATCAAGCGAGACATTTAACCATTGAATGTACTCGAAAACCAATAATCCCTGGAGCCTTTTGTTTGTATTGTTTGAGGAAGAACCGTACAAAAGATATTTGTTCCCTAAAGGAGATGCATAAAAGAAGGAAGAAAGATGAAGAAGCAAGATTTAACGTGTTGGAATCTAAGATGACAACTCAGGATATTGGATCAAAGCCTAGAGAGTTTGGTCCTAATTTCGGCCCAAGAAGGTTTTCCTCTCAGAGTTACAAAGGACGACAGTTTGGCGGTGGCCAGAGATCAGAGGTGGAGTGTTACAGATATGGAAAAAATGGACATATCTCGCCAAAATGTCCAAACCCTGAAGGTTTATGGATTACAAGCCCTTATGCAGTTGATGCAAAGGAGAAGGTCACACTGCAAAAGACTGTCCTAGTCTAGCTCTTGTAAAAGCTACCCCTGATACCCAACAGAAGACCCAAGAATTCACCTCCAATTTGGTGGAATTAGAAGTTGTTGCAACAATGTATGCCAAGAAAAGAAAACCCATAGTTCCAAAAGAGAACATTTTCTATGTCAAAACGGTGAAGTTTAACCTTCCCAAGGAGAAACAGAATAGTGTAGAGCAAAAAAATGTAGTACAGATCACTGTAGTGCCACAGAAAGTCACAGAGATAGTCGTAGAGACATGACTAGAGGTCTATGAGATGGAGGATGCCGAAGTATCTCCAAAAGTAGAAGTGCAGATGTTTGCGCTCTTGGGAGGAAAGAGGAAAGTTAAAGTGGGCATTGTTCCATTTTCTAACCAATTAGAGAAGCTCATGGATCCTATTAAAGAATATGACTTGGTTAAAGACCTAGACACCTTCAAACCAAACCTAACATTTCGACAGTTGTTGCTGATGTTATCTCCTAGTTGTCGAAAGAAATTCAAAAGTATACTGACAAGAAGAAGAGGCTTATTTATTGCTCCCTCAACGGCAACCAAGTCTAACAAAGCTCGAGAGCCAATGAGAGAAGTGGATGTGGCTAACGCCTTCTTGGATCCTGGTACCCAAAAAATTGGCATGTGGATTAAAGGATGCTTTATAGTAGACGCATTGATTGATGGAGGTTCATCAATGAACATAATGAATGGATGTGACAATGAAGGATCTAGGCTTGCAAGGTATGTAGCTTATGTAGTGGCTTGTCAGACTAGTAGACCAAAGTAAAATCAAACCTTTGGGCATTTTTCCATATGTGAAGACAACCCTCGCAGGAAGAGATTATTGATTGACCTATTTGGTGGTAAAACCAAATTCCTATGGGACTTCATATCCTTTGCTGCTGGGAAGACCATGGCTTTTTGAAGCAAGGGCATGGATGGATTGGTTCAAAGGAATCCTAACCCTAGGCAGAGAGCCCAACAAAGTCATGCTGACGTTGTATGGATCACAAAAAGGTAATGGATCCACTTCTATTCACGTCTTAATACTCTTCCAGTGAGATAACTGATGGCACATCAGGAGACGAAGAAGCTGTCAACATATATTTCCCAAGAAAATAGAGGCATAGTCCGTGACAGTGGGCACTATAAGCCAACTCTTGAAAGAAGCAAAGTCTTTGTCAATGAGTGAATACCTCTTGCCTAAACCCGAAATGACTTCTGAAGTCACCTCTGATAGTGAGATAGAAGCATGGATATATTGTTCTCCTTGTTACACGGCCGTAGTAGAGATAGAGCCAAAGACAAACACAACCAGAGACAAAGACAAATGTAGAAGCAGAGGCAGAGGACATAATAGAGAGTTTGTTCTTCTCTTACAAAGCCTACACAGAGGCAGAAACAAAGTTCGAAGAGGACGAAGAGGACATTGGAGAAGAAGACTATGAAAGCAAACTAGAAGAATCTATTCTACTAGCAGAAGAAGACGCGAATGAGGAAGAAGTTCCAGAGACTACAGAAGCAGAAAACCCCATGCCGTTAGACAAAATAACTCTGTTACCCTTTGGATTGACTAATGAGTTGCATCATATGCAAAATATCCATAAGAAATGGATTAAATAGAATAAGCATTCCTTTAGCAGTGGCTCTTGTCGCTTGAAGTTACCCTTCTCAAGAGAGGATGATGATGATACACATTGCCAACCACCACCGACCCTGTAGCAGCTCAATAAGAACTCTGAATGTTCTTGGATGAATCGTCGAAAGATGAATCCTTGAGTCAAGAGATAAATAATCCTCTAACTAGACCCGAAATAGCCCTGATACCGTTTCAACATACCAAGGAGCAAATTCAGTCCTCACTAAAAAAGGAAGTTGGTTCCAGTGGAGCATAAGATGAGGAGACTACTCCCTTGAAGGAGTCAGATCTCTAACTAGAAGTAGTCCATGGGACCTTCATTCGTGAAGTGGAATGTGAAAAGCAATTAACATTCGTGGATGCTGATAGTATTGAATGTCACTTGAAGGTAGGAATCAGTCTTTCAGAAGAGGATTTGTCGGTCCTGCATGACCTACTAAAGGAGAACTTGGATGTGTTTGTATTATCCTATAAAAATATGAAGGGGATTGATCCTACGGTGTGCCAATACCACATCGACCTCGAGCCTGATGCCAAGTCGATGAGGCAAAGACAGAGATGCATGAATCCAAATTACTTCGCCTTAGTCAAAGCCGAATTACTGAAGCTCCTTGAAGTTGAGTTTATCTATCCAGTGGCCAATAGTGAATGGGTTTCACCCATCGTGGTAGTAACCAAGAAGAATGAAAAGCTGCGAATATGTGTGGACTTCCAAAAATTGAATTCCAAGACTAAGAAGGATCGTTTCCTTATCTTTTTCATAGACTAACTGTTGGACACAGTGGCGGGCCATGAGCTCTATTTCCTCTTGGATGGATTCAATGGATACAATCAAGTCCAGATTGGAGAATAAGCTTAATCCAAAACAACCTTCACAACAAAATGAGAAACCCGTGCTTACAGAGTGATGGCGTTTGGGCTTTGTAACGCTCCTACTACCTTTCAATGAGTGATAATGGTTGCATTTTAAAACCATATGCATGACTTTATTAAGGTCTACCTAGATGACTTCTTTATGGATTTCATCTAGATGACTTTCATACACACCTAGAGCAGTGTTTTGACAAATATCGAGAGTATGTGATCTCTCTCAACCCCGATAAATGTGTCTTCAACATTTCTTTAGGAGTTCTTCTAGGCCACATTGTCTCTGCACAAGGGATAGCAACAGACACTGCCAAGATTGAGAAGATTAAAGCTTTAATAGCGCCAACCAACCTCAAACAGTTGAGGGGATTCTTTGAAGGTTCATTGTACACTTTGCAACAAAGACAGTCCCCTTACATAAGTTCCTGAGGAAAGATGCAAAGTTTACGTGGACTACTGGCTGTGACGAAGTGTTCAACACCTTGAAGCAGTGTCTAATTGAAGCACCCATCCTGCAACCTTCTGATTGGACGAAGGAGTTTCATGTGCACACTGATGTGTCAGTCGAAGGCCTAGGCGCGGTCCTATTCCAAAAAGGCTCCTCAAAATTAGATCAACCTATCTACTATGCTAGCCGAAATGTCACTAAAAGAGAAGGAACTACACAGTGATGGAGCTTGAGTGCTTGGCAATGCTGTTTGCTTTGGAGAAATTCTAACACTACCTACTATCAACACACTTCAAATTCTATGTGGATCACGAGGCTCTGTCCTTCCTGATGAACACAGTAGATGTGAAAGAAAGAATAATAGATGGTTCCTTCTATCCCAAGAGTTCGACATTGAAGTGGTTACCAAACTTGGTTACTCTCATGTCTTGGTTGATCATTTGCCACGAACTTCTCACAGCGATGAAGAGGAGTAGGATGACCCAGACTTTCTTGATACTTTTCTCTTTCTAGTCGAAATTGTTACCCCATGGTACGCAGACATAGCCAATCTCTTGGAAATGTAATAATATTCCCTTGGTATCTCTAGTCATGAGAAGAAGCTTATGTTGGAATAATTTCTCTACACCTTGTTAGGTGGTACTCTGTAGTACAAGGCAAAGATAAAGTACTGCAAAGATGTATTGTGCAAGAGATGAGATCAGGATTGTTTTGAAAGCATGCCATGACGAGCCCTGTGGAGGCTACTTTGTAGGAGAAGTAATAGCCATAAAGACCTTGCTCGCTGAATACTGGTGGCTGATCCTCCACAAGGATGCCTATGACTACTACAAATTTTGTGATACTTGTCAACAAATGGGGAAGCCTACCAAATCTAGCGTTATGCCAGTGCAACCCATCTTTCCCCTAAAGCCATTCGAGAAATGGAGAATCGATTTTGTTGGCCCCATTGATTCGCCAACCAAAAGGAAGCAAAATAGATATATCTTGGTTTGTACGGATTATGTGACAAAGTGGTGTGAAGCCAAAGCTCTCAAGCGGGATGATGGCAACATCGTGGCTTTATTCTTATACGAGAATATCATCACCCATTTTGGTAGTCCCCTAGAGCTAGTAAGTAACATAAATACTCACTTTCTCAATAAATTTATGGAAGAATTGACAGAGTTGTACAAGATCCGCCATCGCAAGTCCACACCTTACTACGAAAGCCAATAGCCAAGTCGAGGTTACCATTCACATCATTTGCTCGATTTTGACAAGAACGATTGTTGGATATTTCTATGATTCGGATAATTGACTTATAAAGGCCTTTTGGGCATACAGAACCTTCCATAAGGCTGCTACAAGGACAGACCCCTTTCTAGTTGGTGTACGGTACAAAAGCCATTTTTCCTGTTGAGTTAGAGCTACCCTCTCTACGCGTGGCTATCAAAGAGCGTTTCGGAGATGACGAGTCCATGTATCACCGTCTCTTGTACTTGGAATGTTCAGATGAAACTCACAGGATGGCCCTACAGTGCATGGAAGCTACATAAGCTCGGCAAAAGGCCTATCATGACAACTTCATTATACATAAGTTTAAGGAAGGTGACTTAGTCCTGGCTTGTGACTCAAGATTTGGCAAGTTTCCAAGCAAGCTTCAATAGTGATAGATGGGCCTCTATAATATACTTACCATCAATCCTAGTAGCGGTCCAAGTGCAGATAGTCGATGCTTCTTATGATCATTATATAATTAATGGCTATCGCCTAAAGTAGTATTACCCTCCTTGGGAATCTTGACAATCACCGGTAGATAATTCCTTCATTTCTTGGGTGTCGGTTGATAAGGCTTTACCTATTGGTCTTGATAGTCCTCATGCTTATCTTGATGAGGTGGCCTCGTTCTTCTAGCTCCTCACATCTTCCTTCCACTCATCCTTTGTTTTCTTTCTGTCTAATCTAGCAGCAGTGGCACATATGGTTCTGATACATGGTGTTCTGCCATTCTTCTCTTTCAAAAGAAGAAAAAGAAATAAAGAAAAAAAAATATTGGTCATGGGAGAAAAGGAATACGGTCCCTGCCATAACGACCTGTTCTTTGAGAAAAGGTGGAAATACCCTCGAGAGTAGGGAAAAATAGAATAAAAAGAAACTATTATGGGAGAAAAGGAAGAAATTCCCTATCATAATAGGCCTCGTTCCAAGAAAAGGCGGTGAACACCCTTGGATGGGAAGCTGGTTGTGGAAAATGTGGCAATACCCCTTAGTCCAGGATAGTTGAATCATTCATTGATCCTTTGGAAGCAATTCAAAGATACCTCCCTTTTGGTGCACTGAATCTTGCAACTCCATCAATGCTTCTGATTTCTATAATAGACGATATTTCTAGTGTGCAATCCAAGTATAAGACTTGTTGGCTACCTCCTTGGGTACTCCTCTTCATCAACCGATCCAAGTTGACATCATTAACCATACGAAGCCGATCTTCATTGACAACCCTTGAGTGATATGAGCTTTCATCCTAACTGGATGGAGATGTGAGTATGGGTTGCCTTTTTGTATTCATCAATAGAGCGTGAGATAGAAAATGGGATGAGTGACTAGTCCTTGTCCTTTATATTCAAATGAGAGGTGAGATGTGTTAATGGAGTGTTGCACATAAGCATGAGATGGGACTCTCAATGCACAAAGTACAAATTGTTCCTGTGCACGGCACTATAATGATTCTTGGCCTTTCTTCTCACACCGTATGTCGACACAAGGCATGATGTACTATTGCACCATCAATTGCACACAAGGCATATAACTTTCGCACAAGTGGTAGTGAGGATTCAATCAACGGGGTGTGAGAAATTCGATTGTCTTCCTATAATCATCAACAAAGCATGAGACAGAGGGGGAGCTGAGCGTGATTGATTTTCCCTTCATCAACTACGAGGTGAGGTTTGAGGGATGCTTCGACAATTGGAGTTAGGCACGTTCTCATTTTCCTATGCACACACGGGACATGCCTTCTATCATCAATATACACATCATTCTGTTTGGTGCATTATGCAACAAGCTCACTGGCCTTTCTTCTTGTATCGATGCCAGATGAGTTGGGACACTGATATACTATCAACTATGCACGCTGACATACTCCCTCGAAACTATCCCCTTTTTTTGATTTCTCAACTAGGTGTAAGTTACGGGTTTCAATCATTCCTATTGAGTGACGTGAGTCATGGGGTGAGCGACTGATCTATCATTCCAACATGAGTGATTGGGAGTGTTGAATAGAAAGAAAATATTAATCACTTAAAAAAAAAAACTTCTATTGCACAAGTTATGATAGCAAGATTTATTTGTTTTTGTAATGGATTAGTTGTATTCCATGGTTTATCTATGTTCTAACCACTATTGTGTGTGTTCAAAAATGAATAACAAGAATAGTTAAGTTTTTGTACAAGTCAAGTTGAGTTTAAGTGTATTAAGCAAATCTATATTTGTGTGCGCTAGAGAAACTTTAACTAGCCTCCTAGTTATCATATTTATGGAGATACAATATGCCACTATCGATTGGGCCCATCTCAAAGATTTTTAGACTCATCAAGGATCAACAATATATTTTTCCCTCCAATCACAAGTCCACAATCACCTCTTAGGCCAAACTCACTTGAGTCCACCGCTCGAGTTGCTCCATCCACTTTCTTGACTCGATCTAATCCAGTCGAGCCCCCTTGCCAATTTGTCACCCACCACCCTTAAGAACAACAATGTGACTTAATTGACACTCAAGTTGGCATGCTTGAGGTCTATCTCAATCAAGAGCATACCCAAATCCATATTCGAGCCACTTACCTAACCCATCTTGGCACTTGAGTGAGCATCACTCAAATTGTCAACAGTTCAAGCCATCACACTCAATTCCATGATCCCATTAATCCTCCTACTAAGCACTCAAGACTTGACCTCTCCACACATCACCTCACACCTCCAAATAATAACTAGACTACAAATTGATTGGCTTTGCCTACACTTGACAGCCATTACTTGACTAACTTGGATAGCCCGCACTCCACCTCTCCACTTGCCACTCAAGTGTGACAACCCACTCAAGTTAATAACCATCTCTCAAGTGTGAGAACCCAACAAGTTCCCACTTAAATGTGAGAGCATCCACTCAAATCAATCGCTTAGCTCTTGAGCATACACAAAAATCCATATCAACAACTAACTATACCACCCATTGGGCATGGCACGGTGCCTACTCCAACATGCTTGAAATGCTTTGCATTAGTAGATAGAAGGAAGGTGAGGGAGAACATGCTGGTGAGGATGCCCATGATGAAGGCAACATTAGGGCAATGTTAGAGCTACGAGAGAGAGAGAGAGAGAGAGAGAGAGAGAGAGAGAGAGAGAGAGAGAGAGAGAGAGAGAGAGAGAGAGAGAGAGAGAGAGAGAGAGAGAGAGAGAGAGAGAGAGAGAGAGAGAGAGCACGTGCATGCGTGTGCACACGCACCCGTGTGTGTGAGGCTATTGAGGTTGCAACTTGCAACGAGTACACCCTCTCACACCTTTTGTACTAGATCATTAAGTCTTATAGCAAGACAAAGAAACCAATGATGAGCAAGAGTATTAGCTTTCTCTCACATGCACTCATCGTCATGTCTCTCTTGTTATCACTTATCTACGCTCCCTACTTGGTCATGTGACAATGCCAATGGTACCTAGCCACCTCACCTACATTCTTATTTATTCACCAAGAGCTTTGTGTGCCTTAATTGTAACCACCTAATTGACCCACTAGAGTAGCCAATAGCCACTTGAGGAGTCACAACTATCATGTGAGTGCCTAATCAACCAATCACTCCATTAGATTGTCACCCAACTCGATCATTGTCTCATGAGAGCACACAAGCTTACCCCCACTCACCACTCAAGTGTGACCCCACACTCAAGCACTAACTTATCCCATCATCATCTCACTCAAACATGTGAAGCGAAGTGCCACTTGACCTACATGATCTCAACTATAAATTTTGATTAACTTGCCAACATGCTAACACCCGCATGTGCATCAGTCAACCACCTAGTCATGTAGCCGACTAGCTTTGACATGTAACATAGATTGGGACCCCTTAACATGAATTCAACCCATGACCTAGACACCTCTATCACAAAATAAGTGTAAAGGCATGGTGACCTTATTTTCAACGAGTATTATTAATAATAACTCATAATCAACTGCATGTACATGCACATATTTATAAGCCATGAGGCATTTATAGTCCAAGTAGGCACCCAACTCACACATGGGCATACTTAGGCAATCATGGTCTCAACATTTTAGAATTTTCCATAGCCATATCTTTGCGGTTAGCACAACCCACCCAACCCCTTCATCACACATACATATTTAGGCAGAAGATCACCACACCATGTACACAATCTCAACCCTAGGATAGACATTGATAATCACATACCTAGGTGCACACTATAGTTACTTAGACACTCATGACATCCTCTCTTATGCCTTACATGGCGAAACACATTGCAAATTTAGGCATACGACCTTACACTTTGCATAAGCATTAAGTCATTGCATAATTCCATCACCACATATATACACCATGGGGCATTTGCATCCATCATCTAGGGCTATACCTTTCATACCTAATCAAGAGTGCACCCTTCTTGCACTACACAAACACTATCCAACTAAATCCTAGTCACATTCTCAAATTCAAGGTCACATTTTTTAGATCATTCCCATAAGCACTTGGAATAGGGACTTACCTCTCTTAGGTACACATAAACCATGTATTCTTGGGCTAAGTTACATGCACCTTACCCTTTGCACTTTTAGTCACCCCATTCCCCACTCTTAGATACTCCACACAATTTGATAGTCACCCCTTGTAGAACATTTGCATTCAACCTTAGATAGGGTTACTTGACATCCTGAGCACTTCAAGGCCAACCATAGCTCTAACCTTAGAAGAACACTCACACGCTCAAGGCCTCACCGAGTTCTTATATCACTATCAGGGTAGGCCTTACTCCCCTATAATAGCTTCAAGTGCCACCAAAACTTAACCCTAGTTTACACATTTAGATACCCAACTAAGAAACATTACACCTTGAGAGGGAAGCAATGGTGCGATGTAGGTTAGAAGCTATGGAGTGCACGAGGATTGACACAGAGAGAGAGAGAGAGAGAGAGAGAGAGAGAGAGAGAGAGAGAGAGAGAGAGAGATGTGTGGGCAAAAAACTAATGGTGTCCTTATTCTTTATTATGTTCACTTATATATGACTATATAATGTGTACATATAGAAGGGGTGGCTATTTAACTATAGGAGGCCATTGGCCTTTATCCCAACAACCTCCCATTTAAGGCCAATGTACCTTTATGAGAGTATAAGAAGAACGTGAAAATAGTATCCAATGCCGATCATCACTCTATATTGTGCAAAGTGCTTAAAAGGTAAACTCTTATTGAGAAGATCTACAAGGTTATCATCCATATGGATCTTGACAAGCTTGTCCTTAAGAATCTCCCTAATGAAGTGATACTTCACCTCAATGTGCTTTGTCTTTGCATGAAAGATAGGGTTCCCTGCCAACTAAATGGCACTTTGACTCTATCAAAGTGCAATGTAGACACCTCTCATGTAATATTCATGTCTCCCACTAGATGAGTGAGCTATATAACTTCCCTCCAGGTCTTAATGGTTGCAATATACTCTGCCTTAGTAGTAGATAAAATTGTATGTGGCTATAATTGAGAGACATTTGAGACTACTCTACCTATGAAAGTAAAGACAAACTTGTAGTAGACCTCCTAGAGTCTACACTCCCTACCAAATCAACATCTACATATCCAAGAATAGATGCATTCTTCCTTCTCAAGTATATGCACATAGATGTAGTGAATTTACTACTGTAATAGAGTAGGGTTGAAGCTATTTAACTCAAGTTATGTTATGTCTATTGGTCTCAGGTGCATCTCGGATGCTTGTTATGACTATTTGGATGCAAATGGAGGTTGGCAAATGTCTTGGATGGTTATGGAATGTATTTTGAGCCTTGTTTGAGCTTTGTATTGGTTGGCACTTACTTGACATTGGTCTACACTGGCATGCTTTGTGACAGAGGTTATACCTATAGTCTATGCATGACCCATTGGTACATGCTTTGAAGAAGCATATGTTAGTGATGCATGTTACCTGCATTGTTTGATCTTCTTTGCCACTTGGAGCTTCAATTGGGCTTATACTTGGAAACTTTGGAACCTCTTTTGGATGCCTGTCAGAGATTGACTTGGATTTGTACATGATGTACTTGGATGCTATCAGATGCTTGACCGCTTACATGCTCTTGGTACTCTCATGATGTACGGTCTTGGATATGAGATGTCTTCTGCATTTACATGCTATCTCTGAGCTTGGTTGCTCATTTTCCATAGAATTTTGTGCCAGTGGGAGCTTTATGCTTATGGTCTTGGATTTACCCAAAGCTTGCAGGTTATGCATTTTGAGCTATTACTTGAGATTTAGGACTAGGATCTCTTACACATCCTTGACTATGATATTTGCTTGGTAGATGCTTCCATGTTTGCTCTTGGATGCTTATGAGATGATTTGATCCGTCTTCATTGAGCATACACCGACCTTTGTCAGGCCTTACGAGTAGTGTGTACATCTTGCTTATTACTCAAGGATGTATCGGTTGTACTGATGGACTCTCTTGACACATTTGGGTGTCATTGGATCTTTATTAGCTCACTGTTTGCTCTCATTTACTCACTGTTGTCATTTATTACAACATGCTATTTTATGCAAACTATTATGTATTTATTGGGTTAAATCATGTCATTTTGATGTACTATTGATAGTACTTGGTGGGCAGCATCATCGATCACTTGTACTCTCCCATTTTGTCTTGGTTTGCTCGTGGTTTTGGGTTGTTTATAGTAGTATAAAACAAGTTGTTTTGACTGTCTTCACTGTTTCCAACTTGCATTATGGCTAGTTCTTCCACTGATAATGCTATATTCAACATCACTAAGTTGGATGGCACGAACTATGGCTATTGGAAAAGCCAAATATGGCAAGTGTTGGTGTAGAAATTGTAGGTTAAACCATTGAGATTGAGTAGGTAGCAATCCCAACGATGCCTAATGATCAATGGCTTGAGCTTGATGAATTGTGCAAGTCCACAATCATATTGTCTCTCACAGAATAGGTACACTATAATGTAGTTGAGGAATCACAGAGTGTATGGGATATTTGGGAGAAAATTAAGAACTTATATGACAAGAAAAGTTTTGCTTCCCAAATGTACCGGTTAAAATAGCTTATGGATCTCCGCATGAAGGAGAATGTGACAATGCCTGCTCATTTGAGCTAGTTCCATGCTATCCTGAAACATTTGGTTTCGTAGGGCATTGATTTTAAGGAGGATGTGACTCCCTTGTTCTTGCTTGGCACTCTTAGTGACTCTTGGGATATCTTTCGTACTGCTTTGTGTGCCTCTACTACAACACTTAAGCTATCTAATGTTGAGAGCACTCTTCTTCAGGAAGAGATAAACAAAAAGAATTTGGATGCCTCACATGTCTCTCATGCATTGACAGTTAGAGGCAAGGATGATGGAAATTGAAAGAATGGCAGTGGCAGTGGCCATGGACGTGATTCTCAGAGATCTCACTCTAAGTCTCGTGGGAAATCATGCAGCAAATCTCTTGGCAGGAATGCAAATGTTACATGCCATCATTGTGGGAAAAAGGGCAACACTAGGCCACAATGTCATGAACTGTGCAATGAAAGGCGCAAGGAAAAGGGGAAAGAGAAAGTACAAGAGAAGTCCTCTGATCACAATATTGTTTCTGCAAAGTCTAGTGTTAAGATTGATGAAATTAATGTTATGCAGCCCAAGGACTCTGATGGAGATTATATTCTTGTAGCTTCTCCATGTGATGCCTCACATTATGACTGTCACTCAGTCTATATATGGCCAGTGTTGGCTTTTGGATTCGGGTGTGTCCTTTCATGTGACACCCTGTAGAGACTGGTGTCATACATACCGCATTATTTCTGGTTCTGTGTGTCTTGGTGATGACAGGTCTCTTCATATTGTGGGCATAGGTGATGTTATGTTGCAGTTTCCCTCTGGGAGCACTTTTCTAATGCATGATGTATACCATGTACTTGCATTGACCCACAATATTATGCTAGTTGGACAGTTTGCTGACATGTGCCTTTTAGGGACTTTGCATGGAAAATTACTCGTGGTAGGCTTGTACTTGTAAGAGGTTCCAAGTTTGGTAGCCTCTACCCCTTGGTTATATTTAGTTCTACTCCTAATCATGTATTGGCAATGGGTTCTATCCCACCTGTATCTCTTTGGCATGCTCGTTTGGGGCATATGTCTCTTAAAGGAATGAAAATGCTTCGTGCTTTGTAGTATATCCTGCCTTTTAACTATTCTGACTTTGCGTCATGTAATCATTGTTTATATGGCAAGTAGACTAGGAACTCACATAAGAAGTTTGGTATGTCATGCATGGGTGAGCCATTGGCTCTTGTACATTTTGGTGTTTGTGTACCCATGCCCTATTAGTCACTAGGGGATGCGAAATACTTCGTTACATTTATTGATGACTTTTCATGTAAGGTTTTGGCTTATCTCATAAAGCAGAAGTCTAATGTCTTGGCAATATTTCAATGTTGGCTTGCTTTAGTCGAGAACTAGTCTGGGCATAGACTGAAATTCCTAAGGATAGATAATGGGGATGAGTATGCTTCACGTGCCTTTGAGCAGTTTTGTGATGAGCAGGGTATTAAGCATTAATTGACTGCCCCTTACACCCCTCCCTAGAATGGTATGGCTTGGCGCATCAATAGGACCTTTTAGGAGAGGGTATGCAATATGCTTAGCCATGCAGGCTTACCACATCATTTTTGGGATGAGGCAGTTATGATTGCAGTGCATATCATTAATAGATCGCCTTGTAGTGGCATTGACTTCTAGGTTGTAGAGGAGGTATGGATAGGAAAGTCTCCCTCTTATACTCATTTGCATGTCTTTGGATGTGAGGCATTTTTCCATGTGCCCAAGGACAAGCACAATAAGTTGGATCCTAAAAGCATGAAATGCATATTCCTTGGCTATGGAGATACAGGTGAGATGGAATATCATCTCTAGAATCCACAGGCGTGAAAAGTCATCCGTAGCCATGATGTTGTGTTCCATGAGGACAAAATGCATAGGCAGCCTGAGAAGGTAGTGGAGATATGCATTGTTATCTTTCTAGAGGAGCTACCTACTCCTGTGTAGCTAGCTGGATAGCCTACAACAGTAGTTGGTAATCATGGCCAAGATGTTAGACATGATGTTGGACAAGTAGCACAACCTGCAGTGAGGCATTCTACTAGAAATATATGTTGTCATGACGACTTTAAGTCCTCTATACAGGGGAGCCTCTCACCTATGATGAGGCTATGTGCAGGGGTGCTAGCCACTCCTGGAAGAGGGCTATGCAGTCTGAGATAGACTCATTACATAAGAATCATACTTGGGATTTGCTTTCCTTGCCTAGTGGCAAGAAGGCTCCACCATGCAAGTGGGTGTACAAGTTGAAAAGTACCCCTAGATACCCCAAGCCAGCATACAAGGTCAGATTGGTAGCAAAGGGTTTTAAGCACGAACATGGTGTTGCCTTTGGCAATGTCTTCTTTCCTATGGTTAAGATGACTACCCTGCCCTTGGTTTTGGCTCTGGTTGCATAGCTTGACTTGGACTTTCATTAGATGGATGCCAAGACGACATTCTTACATGGGGACTTGCATGATGAGATTTACATATAGCAACCTAAGGGCTTTGCAGAGCATGGCAGGGAACACCTAGTGTGCATATTGAGGAAAAGTCTTTATGGCTTGAAGTAGGCACCTAGGAAATGGTATCATAAGTTTGATGCATTTATGCAGTCACATGGCTACAAGCATAGTGCTATGGATCTGTACTTGTACAGAAGAAAGCCCATGATGGATCTTTATTGATTTTGGTACTCTATGTGGATGACATGCTTTTGGTAGGGAAAGCTCATGATGAGCTAGATGCTCTTAAGGCTCAGCTCAAGAAGATCTTTGAGATGGAAGATCTGGGACAAGCCTCTCATATTCTTGGTATGCGCATTACATGTCATAGGCATCAAGGACTATTCTATTTATCATAGAGAGAGTACATTCATAAAGTCTTTTTGCGATTTAGTATGTAGGATGTAAAGCCTATTGGTTGTCCATTGCCTTCTCATGTGAAGGTATCACAGGATGATTGTCCAGAGAGACAGATGAGCAGAGGGCCACGATAGCCAAGCTTCCCTATGCATCCATAATGGGCAGTCTTATGTATGCCATGATAGCCACTCATCTAGATATTACTTTTGCAGTTGGTATTGTGGCACATTATATGGCTACACTTGGCAAGAGGCATTGGGATGACATGAAGGGTATCATGAGATACTTGGAGAGCATTGCTTATACGTGTGTATGTTATGGAAAACAGGATATAGGAATTATGGGATAAACTGACTCTGACTATGCAAGACATGCAGATAGTAGGAAGTCCACCTCTGGCTATGTGTTCACTTTTGCTGGAGGTGGTGTTTCATGGATGTCCAGGGTGCAGAAATGCATGGCCCTTTCTACTACAGAGGCCGAGTATGTTGTAGCCATCCATTGAGGCTTGCAAGGAGGCCATTTGGTTGGGTCATTTGGTTACTGACCTTGGTATTGCAGATGTTATCCCTACATTGCATTCGGATTCTATGAGTGCTATCCAGTTAGCCAAGAATTTGGTCTTCCATGTGAAGACAAAACACATTGAGGTCAGGTATCACTTCATTTGTGGGGTCATTGAGGACAAGTCTGTTGACCTTTTCAAGATCCCAACTGACTAGAATCCTACAAACTTTCTCATGAAAAGCCTCTCTATAGAGCGACTTGCCTTCCTTAGGAATTTGATGGGCATTGGATGAGATGACGTCTTTCCTCGTCCTCTTGTATATATGTACATGTTGTATTGTCTTTTTTTTCTTTTTTTCTTCTTACTCCTCACTGAGACAGATTTGCCTTTAATTGGGAGGTTATTGGGGGGGAAAGGCACCTCCGCCTAGCCACCATGTATTACTACACTGATAGTACCTGCACCTGCACATTGCAGGCAATGGGCACCCATCATTGCCACTTTCTGTGACATTTGAATGAAGGGAAGGCTAGTCACACATTGTGACTATTGGAGTTCCCACATTTGGAGTCTCTCTCTTTCTTGCTCTTGCTCTATCCGTCATAGCTCTCACCTCCATGCTCTCTTGCTCAATCATTCTCACCTTTCATCTTGCTTGTACCTAGATAATGCATCAGATGGAGATACCTTCAACTTGAAGTGCCACTTACATGGTAGTGCATGTTTACCCTTAAGCAAAGGAACTAACTCCCAAACATTGATTGTCATTCCTAGTCATAGCATTTACATAACAAGAGGGCTTACCACAATTTGTGACCATGACATAGTCTAGAGATGGAGCACATCTATCTGGCAATATAGAAACCCTTGTAAACTTGCATAAAATAGGCTCAATATTAGCCTCTAGCTATTCAACCTATCTATCATGTAAAACATGAGACTCTATCCACCATCCTATGGCATTCCCACCTCAGCACTATCCAAGCCCTATATCATGTGGAATAGGTCGTATAATTTGCTTTTGTATTGGCTACCCATCCTCCTAAAATACACTATGAAGGTCTCAACAGTTTTAATAGACTACTTATGCATCTTACCTTCAATAAAGAGGACATCGTGGTTGTCTACAACACTTCTTTGGTTTAGGATCCCATAAGCAGCGATTTCACCTGACTCTCCATAGCAAATAGAAATGCATTTCTTAGACTTAGGATCAAGCTTACCACAATTGTCACTAGGTATATGTATAAATGACTCACAATAAAAAACATGCAAGTGATAATAACTAAGTCTCTTGCTGGATAATAACCTCTACTATTTTGCCATCCAATGGCTTGTTATGAGATATATTGATCAAATGCATTATTGTCTTTATTTCAGCCCAAAATTCATTAGTGAGACCAACATTAGAGAGCATAACATGAACCCTTTCTTGAATGGTCATATTCATCTTCACTACCAAACCATTCTGAGCAGGACTCTCTCTCTCTCTCTCTCTCTCTCTCTCTCTCTCTCTCTCTCTCTCGATAGCACATCTTACACAAAAGTTTGTAAAGGTATGTGAGGTTTACTCTCTACCATTATCAATCCTCAAGAATTTAAGCTTCTTCCTCAACTAACTCTCTACCAAGAACATTTGAAATGTATCTAATACATCACTCTTCTTGTGTGAAAAGGATAAGCCCAAACCTTCATTGTGGCATTACCTATACAAAGTAACAAAGTGTGATGCTCTTTTCAATGGACATTGGTCCACACAAATCACTATAAACCAAATCAATACATTATGATATTCTACTTCCACTATCTCTCTTATGTGACATTTAGTTTACTTTCCAAAGAGAAAAGGTTCACAAAAGTCAATATTAAAAAAAATTAGACAAGGAAGATAGTTTAAATAGCATAAAGATTTCATTCTAGTAGGATTGGCATTTACTCCAAATGGGGATCCCAAAAGGAAACATGTGGCTATTCCGCCATCATTACAACATAATCTTTAACTCCAAAAATATGTAAAGGATATAAAGCATTAGATTTTGACCCTATGGCTACAACAAAAAATTCATTGTGAATCTTCCACACATCATTACCAAATGTCATTCTATAACCATAATCGTCAAGTTGTCCTAAACTCATCAAAATTTTTACCATTTGGCATTGACAAGTATATATTTCCAATGCCAACAATACTACATGCATAGTTATTTCCAAGTAAACACATCCTCTCTTTCCAGCATCATAAATAGAGAACCATTCCCTATGTGGGGTAATGTGAAACAATACTCCAAAATCTAGAAGCTAGTATTGAGACATGTGATTATCCATAGTAACCAAGAATGCATCACCCAAAGAGGATACATATAAAACATCACTATCATCACTACTCCATGAATTTATCTTCTCTATCTTTGCCTTGCTTTTCTCTTCCTTTTTCACCCTTTTCTTGTTCTTTCACTTGTAGTAGTCCTTTTTAATGTGTCCCTTCTTGTTATAAAAGAAGCATTTTACATCCTTTTAATACACGATTTGCTTCTTGTCATGACAAAGCTTCACTCCTCGCACTTCTCTCTCCAAGAACAAGCTTTCATGAACATGAAATGCCACTCTAATAACAATTGAGAGAGAAGAAATGGTGGGATGCAAGGTAGAAGCTATGGAGAGAGAGAGAGAGAGAGAGAGAGAGAGAGAGAGAGAGAGAGAGAGAGAGAGAGAGAGAGAGAGAGAGAGAGAGAGAGAGAGAGAGAGAGAGAGAGAGAGAGAGAGAGAGAGAGAGAGAGAGAGAGAGAGAGAGAGAGAGAGAGAGAGAGAGAGAGAGAGAGAGAGAGAGAGAGATGTGAGAACAAAATGAATGGTACCCTTATTCTTTTTCATCTTCACTTATATACAACTATATAGTGTGTACATATACAAGGGGTGCCTACCTTGTTATAGGCCATTGACCTTTATCCTGATACATCTTGCAAGGCATAAGCCACCATTTCTTCAAGAGGCATAGAAACCTAACATTAGGCTATATGCATGCACTAGACTTATCCACATGTAGCTCAAGTTCTCATCCTACTTAACCACATGACTAACTTAGAAACCACACAGTTGGATGCATCTAAATTGAAGCATAGTTAAGAGTGCAACTCACAATCTTCCTTGGCACTGAGACTAAAGTCCACTATATATGATGGGGAATAATTAGCCAAGCTCGTCAAGTTCTTTATGTAGAATTGAGTCAGCATTTAAACTTTGAATGACTAGGGAATTCTAAGTATACATTAAGGAAATGCAGAAAGAGCTCGAAGCCATGAAACAAGAAGGCCAAAACTAGTTGGAGACTAGAATTGAAGGGCATGACAATTGAATGTCAATTAAATTTGGTTCCTTTCATGGATTGGAACTTGTAAGGTCAAGCTCTAACTTGAGTGCTACTGATTGTCTTTTTGGAGCAAAGCTATTTGAGTTTTATAGACTCATTTTGGCCAAGAATTACCAAGGAAATTGACCTTTGTATCACTTATGACATCGAACAAGCTTAATATCTTATCAAGCAAAGATAGTAATTACTTGCAAGTTGTAGAGAAAGCCAAAGTTAGAAACCCACTTGATTAGAGTTAAGGCAAAGAGGCACAAAGATCTCTCTCGACATGGGAAATGATTAAGTTAGCCACAAGATAGCAAGAACTAGAACTAAAAGGTTGGTGGAGACACAAAAGTGCACATAAACTTAATTTGACAAAAGAAGATTACACATAATTGTGCTTTAGTAGATCGCATCTAGTGGGAAATTGAGGGAATGATTCAGTAGATCACATCTAGTGGGAAATTGAGAGAATAATTTATAAAGGGGGAAAAGACACTAAACTATATACTACGGTGATTAACCCAAGAGACTTAAAAGAAGTGAACACCAAGAAGGAAAACATTGATAGACCCTAGAGCTTATAAAACCCAAACACATACAAACCATACACACAACTTGATTCTCAATAAGAGCAAAACTCACCTTTAAGGACTAGAAATGGAATAACACCCTAAAGCACATTAACAAAACTCGAGCTTGTAGAGAAAGAGTAAGCAATTCATCCAACTAGCTTTGCTCATTGTGCGCCATGGGGGGGAGAGAGAGAGAGAGAGAGAGAGAGAGAGAGAGAGAGAGAGAGAGAGAGAGAGAGAGAGAGAGAGAGAGAGAGAGAGAGAGAGAGAGAGAGAGAGAGAGAGAGAGAGAGAGAGAGAGGGAGAGAGGGAGAGAGAGAGAGAGAGAGAGAGAGAGATTCCTAATGCATTAATGATGGTTGTATATACATGAAAGAAATTGAATAGGATAGGTGAATACAAATATCTATGGTATTTACATAATTAGAGTCCCTTTTTCTATACATTTAATCCTTATCTCCACATCCAAATATCTTATCCTTGGAAACCTATTCTAATATCCCCCTCAAAAGGATTTCATGATGATTGTATATGAATGAGTGATACAACTGAAAAGGAGAAGAATAAGACTAATATCAACTTATTAAAATCCATGTACCCATTCCATTCCTCCTCTGTAGAGTATGCAAAGAATCTTCATGGCTATTTCATAAAAAGTTTACTCGATTATTACATGAGGATATATTCTCAAGCATTACATGAGATTTTTCAACTAGTTCACATTTGTAGTGCATATCTATGAATTTGAGCTTTAAATTTAACTTAGCCCCTCGGTCCATAGAGATACATGACTTATCATCACTCAAAATAGGAATAGGCTAAAGGTGATATCTTCAAGAAACTTCTTAACATAAATGACTTTTTATGTAGCCATACTGTAGAGGCTATGTACTCCACTTCGATAGTAGAGAGTGATATTGATTGCTATTATTTGTTGGTGGACAAAAGGATAGGGTCACCTAATGATATAACAAGAAAACTTGAAAGAAATATATGAGTATTTAGATCTTCATCCCAGTCCACATCCAAATAAGCCTTTGATGTAGATTTACTATGTATGTTGGTGAAGTAGATACCTGCCACAACAAATGTGGAAGCATATGGACAAGATTGAAAGAAATGAACATGAGAGAAGAGGGAGAGAGAAAAGAGATGGAAAAACACAAAAATTTTAGGTATATGAATGGTAAAATGAAGAATGCAGATGTACAAATGGGTTGTTGAAGTATCTTCACAAGCCGATCTCTCTCTCCACTTGAAAATTGACAAGTGCAAGATGAAAGTAGGTTTGCCTATAAATAGGCATGCAAAAAGGCCATACAATAATTAAGTTGACCAATTTTAAATTGTCCAACTACTGCCAAACAACAAATGTTGAATAAAATAATACAAAAAATATTCCACAATAATGTTATCTATGACATGGCAACCTGTGCAACTTGCTCAAAACAAATTTGCTAGGTTGTCCTCTATCTTACAATAAACCATATCAATGGTTGCATCCAATATCTTCTCCCAAATGAAATGATATCATATCTCAATGTGCTTTGACCTAGCATGGAATACATGATTCCATACCAAAGCAATGCAACTCTCATTGTCTCAATGCAGTGTAGTAGGACCTGTTTGAGGATAGGCAAGCTCTCTTAACAATTTTCAAAGCCACACTATCTCACATGTCGCCGCTCTATACTTCACCTCCGAAGATGATAATGAAATAATGGGTTGCTCTTTGCTACTCCATGAGATAGCACCTACACCCAAGTAAAGTAATATCATGTTGTTGACCTCTTGTGGTTGACATCTCCAGTGCATCCATCCAACCCTATAGAACCAAGGTTGAATCTCCTATACCTATAGATCATTGAAGAGCACCCTGCCACGGCACCAAGAGAACCACGAACCGGCCAAGAGAGGCTGCAAATACATTTGGTGGCCATAAAAACCTGCAAGAAAACTCTCATTCTCACCAAGAATCCATATCCTCAAGACACACAAGAGGAAGGCACACAAGAAATTGGACAATTCTTCCATCCTCACCCTCTTCCTCTTCCTCACTCTCCATTAGATTTTGCAAAGGAGCACAAGAGAGGAATGCAAGAACAAGAAGGCAAGTGTTGTGCCAAAATGAGAGAGGGAGAAATGAACCGTGAGAGGAGAAGATAAAGGAAGAGAGAGGGTGTAACCACCTCAACCTCCCACCTCCCCAAATCCCACGACTGCAACCACCTCCTTTCCTTTTCTTGCATTATAAAATTCAAATTTGCATACATGGACTAAGGTCTAAGGATCTTTCAATTTTTGGAATGAGACAAAAAGGTTTGACCTTTCCTTTTCCTTTCAACATTTTTTTAATGTGAGCCTTTTGGACTACACATTTTACATTGCTTCATATTTGATTTTTGACAAAGGGGTACAATTTCAAAGTATCAATTTAACAAAAGTTGTTTCCATGTGAGCACATTTTTGTGCCTTTATTTGCACTGATTTCCTGGTTATCATTTCCTCCCACACTTAAGTGTGAAGCGTCCCCGCGAACAAATTCGAAGAAGAACCACAATCAGCTTGGACAAATCTTCATCCTCTTTCTTCAATATTCATTTCTTTTCTTCATTGTCTTTGAATTGTCATTGGATTTGGAAAGGAAAATAATCACAAAAATACACACACAACTAGGACGGGGAGCCTAGTTTACGAGCATACCACATAAAATCATACATTAGGCAAAAGATAGGGCTTTCCACACAATTTGCACATAAAGACAACCTTACACTTAGCATGAATTGAAAAATAACCAAACATGAAGCACAATAATAAGACCCTGAAAAGATATGAATATGAAGTATGCCCTTACAAATGATATGGCAATAGTATTTTCCCACCCGGTTCTCTTTAGAAAGGACAAGGAAGGTAGGTTTTATTTGAGATAAAACTAAAAGAAATAGAAAATAAAGAGGACTTGTGTGTATGGAGAAAGGGTAAAGGTGGAAAGGTCACAAGGATGTGGGTGAGAAAGGTTTTCCTTAACAGAGGTTTAAATCTTTACTCTATTAAAAGAAATTGAAGAAGAAGATAAGGTTGTGAATGCCCGTCGATCATCTTGTGTGGGAAGAAGAGAGTAGAGGAAATTGAGGTTTGGAACGGCAGCTTATCCTCTTCATCGCACACTTGCATGACTGTCGTGGTACATCAGCGATGAGAGAGACGCAGATTTGACACCGTGAGGATTGGAGGAAAGTCGCCTCCGCCTGCAAATCACAGATGCATCAACACTACTCCTCAACCTTTCCAATCACCTCTTCAGATTTTCGATACAAATTCTTGCCCTCTTTGCATCCTTGCGGCCATGAAATGTGTGGTGATGTATGACGAGTAGAGGTGCATGATGGATATGGTGGGGAGTGACATGGAAGGACAAATCGGAGGCACGAGAGGAAAAAAAAAGGAAGATAAGGCGACTATTAAGCAAGAAGTTCTTGATAAACCGTGAAGCAATGGAGATGGTGGATTGAGAGGAGACGCCCAGGTTGGAGCGCTCAAGGGGGTAAGAGAAGGTGTATTTGTGGAGGTCGCAGGACCTGAAGCGTGCCGCGCAGGACCTGAGGGGATAGCAGGGAGTTGCTGATGGGGTCGATGGTGACAATATTAAGGATGACGTGTGGGCGCAAAAATGTAGGTAGCCAGGAAGACCGTTCTGGCCCATTGAGGTGCTCGCGCAGATGCGATCTGCAAGGATGAAATGCTAAAGGCTGTAGTTGCACCATGAACCTGCAGCAAAAGTGTGGACTCGCCCATACGTACGGTGTGTTTGGAGAAGCACAAAGGGATAAGTGATATGGAGAAGATCGATAGATGGCGTAGAGGGTGAAAGAGAGTAGATGATGGATAGGGATGGAGAGGATTTGGAGGCCAGCAATCGAGCAATTGACAGCATTCTCTCGTCTCCTTCTTCTTCTTCATGTACAACATTCAAAAACCCCTCTTCTTCAACTTCTTGATCCTTGAAAATGCAGCCAAGACAGATAGCTTTCTATGGCTAAAATATAGACTGCAAATCCTTGTCTCTTGCAAGCTCCATGACCACCTCTTTCCTGGCCAGTGCACCAAATGAAGAGCACCCTGCCACGGCACCAAGAGAACCACGAACCGGCCAAGAGAGGCTGCAAATACATTTGGTGGCCATAAAAACCTACAAGAAAACTCTCATTCTCACCAAGAATCCATATCCTCAAGACACACAAGAGGAAGGCACACAAGAAATTGGACAATTCTTCCATCCTCACCCTCTTCCTCTTCCTCACTCTCCATTAGATTTTGCAAAGGAGCACAAGAGAGGAATGCAAGAACAAGAAGGCAAGTGTTGTGCCAAAATGAGAGAGGGAGAAATGAACCGTGAGAGGAGAAGATAAAGGAAGAGAGAGGGTGTAACCACCTCAACCTCCCACCTCCCCAAATCCCACGACTGCAACCACCTCCTTTCCTTTTCTTGCATTATAAAATTCAAATTTTCATACATGGACTAAGGTCTAAGGATCTTTCAATTTTTGGAATGAGACAAAAAGGTTTGACCTTTCCTTTTCCTTTCAACATTTTTTTAATGTGAGCCTTTTGGACTACACATTTTACATTGCTTCATATTTGATTTTTGACAAAGGGGTACAATTGCAAAGTATCAATTTAACAAAAGTTGTTTCCATGTGAGCACATTTTTGTGCCTTTATTTGCACTGATTTCCTGGTTATCAATCATAGATACCTAGGTTTAGGATCCTCCTCAGGAACTACAAAATCCTCATAGCAATCTTGCAATGAACCAGCTTGAGTTCACTCATGAACCCTGCAAGCAAACTTATAAGAAACCAAAAATCAATATGAGTGTTAAGGACCCATATCAATGACCCAATCAACTGCCTGTTGTGTGTAGCATCTGCCATGCTGGTGAATTTTCATAGGATGTAGCCTTCCAGTTTGGATCCTATAGGAGTAGAAATAGCCTTACACCCCCCTCCATCCCAAATGTTGTCTAAAGCTTCTATGTGTATTGCTATTGGGAGATGAAAATATCCCTCAAAGTTTACTAAATCTTGTGACCTAAAAAGAAGTGGAGAAGGCCCATATCTGTCATCTTGAATATCTCATGTAGTGCCTCCTTATTTGCTTGACCTTTTGGGAATGGTCACATGTCAATATGAGATCATCCACATAAAGCACAAACAATTCATGCCCTCCAACTGAGGGTGCACACATACAACTAGGGATCAAAAGCAAAACGATGACACCCTAACTTCCTTGGGAGAAATGAATTTATATTCTTGTTCTAAGCACGAGGAGCCTGTTTGACACTGTAAAGGGCCTTCATTGGATTATGAAAAGAAGCTAGCAATCTATTCAACATAGATCTCTTCCTTCAAATCTCCATTAAGGAAAACAAAATTCACATAAAGTTGATGAACTAGCCATGGTTGACCAAGGCAAGAATGGCTCTAATGGTAGCGATCCAAGTTGTAAGTGCAAAGGTTTTATGGAAATCCATCATTGATCGCTATTATGTGAAGTCACCTTGTGCTTATCCAAAGGGCCATCGCTATGGTGCTTGGTTGTATAGACCCATTTGACTCCAATCACCTTCCTATGAGTGGGCTAAGGCATAAGATCTGAGGTGCCATTGTGTTCAATTGCATCCAACTCCTCCTCCATAGCCTTCTTCCAATGCTATGGATGTAAAGCCTCCTTCATGAAGGTGGGCTCTCTATCTTGTATGGCACAAGATATCAAACGATAGTTAGTACAAACAAGCTCCGTGGAGTATGCTTGGTTCCTCTAAGATCACTACGGGCCAATGTACAACAACTAGCACTCCTCAGGGACTCCCTCAATCCCTACATCATGGAATGTATCACTTACCCAATGAAGAGCAGGCCGATACTCCCCTCAGTATAGTGCCTTTACCAAAGTCTCTGGAATGCCCACTCGTGCCAGCTTATGGGGTAGATGGTGAAGTAATCTCTTCCTCCACTAATGGTGGAGCCTCAATAGGCAGAGGTTGTATAGGCTCTAGGTCAAGTGTCCAACTATCACCTAGATCTCCAAGTACAAGATGGTCGACACTTCCTCTACAAGCTGGAAGTTCCACAAACTGAATATCTTGACTCATGTATATCTCTCATGAAATGGAACCATAAAGCCTCTATCTATGGAATTGTGAGCTATAACCCAAAAACACCTATCTTTCGGAAGCCATCTCAAACTTATGGCTCTCTTTCTTTAGAATGTGAACATAAGCATCATGCCTGAGCACCCTAAAATAAGACACATCCAACTTTTGACCAAATTAAGCCTCAATAGGTGTCATGCCTACTATGACCAATGTAGGGGATTGATTAAGGATGTGGACGGTGGCAGCAGCCATTACTTTAGCACATGGATGCTAAGATGTCTATCAATACTCCATCATAGTCCACACCATCTTGATCACCTTGTGATTCTTATGCTCCAAGATGCCATTCTCTTAAGGTGCATTTGTGTTGGTAAACTCATGGAATGCCATGATTTGCACAAAACTTGGCTAGCTCTTTGGAGTCAAACTCCCCTCTCTTATTGAAATGCAAGCTCTTAAGTTTCCTACCACACTTATTCTCCTCAAAGATCAACCAATCCTTAAAGTGTGAGAATTCTCTGACTTCATCTCTAAGAACTAGGCGCAATTCATCCTACTAAAATAATCAACAACTAGCATAAAGTATAAACTCCCCTTAAGGGACTTCATCCTCATTGGTCCACATAACACTATTGAAACAAGCTCAAAGGGCTCCTTAGTCCTATGTAAAGCCTTGATGGGAATAACATTTCTATGTTGTTTAACATGAATATAAGATACACATGGTAGGTGTGGCTCATTCCAATTTTTGGCAATCCATGCGCAAACTAATTATTGGGGGTTAAAGATTGCCTATGCTTAGCCACCTATATTTACTTGTACTTACTACTCGTACACTTGTACACTATAGGTGGTGGCCACTCGTCATTGTCACTTTATTCTTTATTCTTACTATGACAATAGAATAAGGGAAGGCAAGTCACACATTGTGACTGTTGGAGTCCCCGCATGCCGTCTTGCTCTCTCTTACTTGAAGCTCCATAGGTCTTGCTTCTGCTTGTGCTTCCACTCTTCCTCCACTTTTCAATTGGTATTGGAGTAGGGATTCGAGGAGTTTCACCAACATTCCATTTAGCTCAAGAAGAGAGCTTGGCTTACACCTTTCATGCCAGCCATATTTCAATTCATTTGAGGTATGCAATGGCTTCCCTACCTTCAATACTTGTTCTATGCCAGTTGAGGAGATTCCCAAGGCTTAGTTAAGCCTTACTAAGTACTTACTGAGCTAAGAAGTATCCATTCTATCCATTTTGAGCGGATATAGAGTATGCTATAGAAGTCGTATACAACTATGGCAATTTGACAACACTTTCGTATTTTGGCCATAACTTTTACATATGATGTCCAATTGATGCATCTCATAGCTATAAACAAAGAGGCAATAAGAACTAGAAGTCTAAGCACTCATAGAGTTTATTTTGTGTAGTTTTTAGTTCTCTTTTTTACATAGAATAGAACAATTTTGGTTTGGACAATAAGCTTATAGGTTATAGAGCTTTATGTATTACATATCCACATGCTCTTTGGGTCTTCCATATGCTTATGTTGATGCTCAACATTGATGTTTATACTCAGGTATGTTTATGGGTGACCTTGGAAATTAAGCTCCATTGGATGTATTTGGGTGTTAGTCATTTGCTTTAATGATTCTTCACTTATGGATTGAAGACACATTAGATATATTTGCTCTTGGATATATCATTGAAAGGATTAGCCTTCCTAAATGCTATATACTTTATGTATTGAGGTTTTTTATACTCTTGGGCATTCCAAATTCACTTCCAGTAGGAGCCATTTGTATTTATATTACAAAGCTTGGTGTAACATGTCCCCTTGTCCACTTGTAGGACACGTCTTAGCAGGGAAGAGAGTCTAGGAAGCACTGCCCAGCACTCACAAGGAATGTCACGGGGTTTGTGATCAAGGTCTTCCCGAGTCTGCCACGAAGTGGAAGCATTTGGCCATTCCCACTTAGGACCGACCTGAATCAGGGTTTTCCCAATAGTCAAGTTCCTAGGAAGTAGCTAGCGCCGAGCCTGAGACGAACCACTTTGCGTAGAAACATTGGGGTCGAAGAGGATTTATACTGCACTTGGTTCAAGGAGAATGGGAAATGAGAGGGATGGAAGCTCAACCTCTCTACCTGTAAGGCGTAGTCCCATTCCGTTCCCCTAAAATAGCATAAATTGGGACTCTAACTCTCATTGCTGCTTCACTATCAATTCCTTCGAGAAAAGTTCTCTGCCAACCAGGACCACCCTTCTGTAGAACACACCCAGAGTCACATCCACCGCACTTTCCTCGGGTTGCTTAGTTATCTAATTACCTACCACATTTAGTTTGACAAGAAAAAACAACTTCCTTAATTAACCAATTAATCACTGGTTTCTTCACGTAACTTAGGCACTGACACAGAAAAACAATGTCAAGAAAGTTCCTTTAACATTTGATCTTTATTTATCATAGTCTTTGGAATACATCAAATAACCTGCCCGAAGGCTATTCCAGCAATCCTTAGGGATCGCTATTCCAAGTTCTGCCCGTTGACTAGTATGCGGGCCTCGAGATCCCATCTCGAGTCACGTCGGCCTCTTGTGCAGGATCCGGAGGCAAGGAATTTACGGCCAGAGCCTCCCCTGGCACCCAAGCGTTCTCCTGCTCCAAGTAGCACCCACGGAGAGACCTCTCACGGCATGTTCGGTCCACGTACCCAGCGCAGTTAACAACCCCCTTGGATAGGGTCAGGCAGACAATTGGAGGTAGCTGATACTGCCACTCCCTCCAGGCTTTTAACCTGAAGCATTAGTTATTTTTCCTGAATTAGTTCCTTGAGCAAAGAAGTACAAACAGTGCACTTAAGTGTACAATCACGAGCATTCTAGTGGTTGTTCGTACGATCAACTGCTAAGGTATGATTCCTTCTCCCCGAATACTTCCAGCATTCGATCTTGGCTCATTCGCGACTTGGCAAGATCCCAAAGGTTTAGCAAGCTGGGTTGCTTTTTACCCTTTTTCCTTGGTTTAGGGTTTATACCCTATTGACCCCAAATTGTCACTACCTTAGGTTTCCTTATATTATAGTTGAATAACTCCTGGACAACCCCATTGTCCTAACTTGGTTGGTCAAATTGCTTCTTGGCAATTCACCACTACCCTAAACTTGACAAAATAGTTCCCAAGAGGGAGTGTTGTAGTAGGGCAACTACTCAATTCTCAGAGAAATTAATTTGTAATTAGAACTCACTAACCTTGGTCTAAGGTGTAGCAGTACTAACTTGTGATTTAGTCACAAGAGCATAGGACATTGCAGGCATGTTGCACGAGATAGGTGTCAGTACCTAACTTGTGGGATCATACGGTATTTCTTGATCAAGAATACCTTTGATCAAGATATAGGGTTTGGGAGTCCTATTGACCCAATCCAAGACCCTAACCCTACTAGGCTGATAAACGTTTTGGCCCTAGGGTCCCTAAATTCCTTGCGAAAGTCTATCATTTGGTCATCTGTTCCTTAGGGTGAGAACCCTAGATCATTCTTACACGGGCGTTTAGATAATCCTAACATTTCGTGAATGTGGGTAGGACCTTTAAAGTTGGAAATATTAAATTGGCATCCTAAGTGCGATACTATGCAGAATTTCATCATAACTTAACCCAACCTAGCACATTGAGGTGATCGTCGTATGCTACTATTCACGCCTTTATGAATCTCATGTGAGTTACTCAATTTTATGTGCTTTACTTAATTGATCTAACTATCTTACGAATAAAGATGATCCTTCCTTTAGTGATGCAAATACTTCCTTCAAAATTTGCAAGTACCTTCCTTAAAAGATGAAAGTCACTGCAAGATGTATGCCATGTATCATTTCATGCGAATATGCAATTTCAAGAGCATAGTCCTTCTGCCTTTATGCAACTATGGGATCTACAACGATCCTCTTTTCCTTGCCCTATACGAAATTGATTAACATTCAGAGCTATTTCTTATAAATCCTACGTTTATGCATCGAAATCAAAGCTTTATTATTTTAACGAAGATGCATCCTTTCCCAATTTCGAACTTTGATAAAAGAACTCTATGCATGGATGCCTCATTCTTTCATGACCAGATGCCAATGAATACATCATTGATTTAATCCTTCCCTTATCACTTAACTCAACCTAAAATGTAATTATCATTGCATGCAAATTGCATAATATATGTTTTTTTTTTGTCAAAGTTCATAAATCTTTTCCTTTCATTGCAACTATTTAGACATCATTTAATGACCATCTACGATTATATTATACACGAGTCACAACCAGGAATTTATTACGTAAGTGCATTATGCGTTATATGCCCTATTCTTTGCGTGATGCAACAAGGATGCCTTTGCACAATTTCATCTTTTAACTTATGCATCATAAATTCAAAAATGCGACTATCCTTGACCATGAAAGTGCAAGCAAATGCAAGTACCTCGTCATGCAACTGAACTTTGTAAATCGAACAAGTATATAAAATTTCCAATGCATTTAGGTTTCCCTATGTGAATTAAAACATGCTTTATGCATCCTTTCCATGCCGGGATATTTTTCAGAACCTGGGCATTTAATATTGTGGCATTGTCCACTCTCGTACTTTGGGTGGAAGCTCCCGCGTGCGCTCCTCTTGACTTTTGCTTAGGAGCCATTGACGAAGTAAACTTCGACTTAGCAAACTCTCCCTTGGTCCCCTTTTTCGACTTTCGAAATTGGTTACTACCTGAGATCTCCCTTGCAGCACGGGAAATAGGCCTTGGGGAACACGGTCTAAGAAATCCAACACCACGGGTGAACTTGGTCTAGAGAAGCTTCAATAGAAGCTTCTCAAGCTTCTGGATGAACAGAGATGATGTGTGAAGACGTGATCGTGAGGATGAATGGAGTGATGATGGTGAGGATGACTGGAGTGATGATGGTGAGGATGACGATGAGGATGATGATGATGATGGTGTTGGTGGCGGCATCAGCGTGGCGATGACGGCGCAGGCAGTTAGATGGCGAGCAGCTCCCTCACGATGCCTCCACGCTTGGGAGGGGGGGTTTATAGGGTGAAGGTGGGGGGGGTGTAGGGGTGGCCACACAGGTGGCAGATTGCATGCTCTCCTCCCCATGCCCCTCCACAAGCTCCTACACACACACTCTCTCCCCTCCATGCAACGAGTGAAGGGGAGGGAGTTTATATAAAAAAAATTGCAAATTATTCATTAACCTTTTTCTTGGGGGAGGGATTTCCTACGGTGGTTTTGCGGTTTTGAGCCATGGTTTCATATGCACAACGCGGGGGATGGTATTGTGAATGCACGAGGATGGAGCACTTAGGCTAGATTTTCTTTGTTGTGGGAGATTACTTCGCATTGTTTTTGCGCGGGATCTAGGGTCTTTAATACTTTGTTGTAGAAATATTACATTCTCTCCCCCTTAGAGGAATCGAGATGTCCTCATCTTGAGAAGATTTGGGGGTCTTGTTGGTTGAGAGTACTTTCGTCTATCCAGGAGGCATCCTCTTTGGGATAATCTTTCCACTGGATGAGGTATTCTCTCAAGGTCTTGGATCGCAATTACCTCTCCCTAACATCTAGGATTCTTTTAGGGCATAGCTCAAGGACTCCTTGGCTAGGCATTACAATTTGTTGGTAATCAAGCACATGACTAGGGTTGGGAACATAATTTTTCAATAGGCTGACATGGAATACATTATGAACTTTTAGGTTTTCAGGGAGTTGAAGTCTGTATGCATTAGGCCCTAGGCACTTGAGAATCTTATAGGGTCCACAATACCTTGGACTTAGCTTTTTGCATTCACCCAAGGATAGGAAACTCTTCTTTGGACATATGCGAATGAAGACCATATCACCTTCAACGAAGGATTTCTCTTGACGTTTCAAGTTGGCATAAGCCTTCTGTCTGTCCTTGGCGGCTTGGATGTCCTGTCTTATTGATTTGATTTGGTCATCTATGTCTTCCAACATCTACTTTGAAGCTTCAACCCTCAAGGTGGATCCGAAAAACTCAAAGGAGTACGAAAATCGTGCCCATACAATGATTGAAAAGGGGTCATCTGAATGCTTTGTTGGTAAGAAGCATTGTAGGCAAAGTCAACCAATGGAAAATATTGAATCCACTTTTTGGGTTCGCGACAGTAGTGTGCCCTAAGCATATCTTCAATGACTTGGTTGACTCGTTCTGTTTGACCATCGGTTTGGGGATGGTAAGCTGTACTAAAACAGAGTTGGGTCCCAATGGCCTCGAAGATAGCCCTCCAAAAGTGTGATGTGAAGAGGGAGTCACGATCATTAATGATTCTTCTAGGTAACTCATGCAGTTTAAATATTTCCTTGATGAATGACCTTGCGATGTCTGAGGCTTTATAGTTTGTCTTAACAGGGATAAGATATGCAACCTTGGTGAGCATATCTACCACGACCATAATGGAGTTGTATCCTCCCTGAACTTGGGGCAAGCCAAGAACAAAGTCCATACTAATGAATTCCCATTTCATTTGGGGAATGTCAAGTGGTTGCAATTTCCCTGGCATTTTGACATGTTCGGCCTTAATACGTTGACAAGACAAACATTCCATGACATATTTGAGAACGTCACCTTTGAGTCTATCCCAATAATAGCTCTTCCTGACCGCATTAAGGGTCTTGGCATAGCCAGGATGTCCTGAGAAAGGGGAGTCATGGGCTTCCCAAAGTATCTTTTGCTTGAGTGATTGGCTTGCTGCGATACATAATCTTGTCCTAAAGTAGACAAGTCCACTATTGATAGAGAATTCTTGATACTTTGTTTCCAGCTTTGGGTCTTGATCTTTGATGGGGATCTCCCTTAACAATTTATGATAGGTTGGGTCATGACATGCCTCTTCTCTAGCTAGCTCAAGAATTGGGTTGTTTGGCATGGATACCTTTGTGGCTAGAGATCTTGCTATTGATGGATCTTGCAAAATCAGAGAATTTAGAAATGCCTTGTGACTGAGTGCATCAGCAACTACATTCTCCTTTCCAGGCCGGTATTTGATTTCGAAGTCATATTCTTCTAGTACGTCAATTCATCGACGTTGCCTCATATTGAGCTCATTCTAGGTGAAAATCCATTTAAGACTTTTGTGGTTTGTCACTAAGGAAAATTTGCTACTCAGCAAGTAGTGTCTCCAAAGTTTGAGAGCATGGATGACAGCCAACAGCTCCAGATCTTGGGTAGCATAGTTTCTTTCATGGCTCTTCAGTTTCCTTGAAGAGTATGCTACGGGATGACCTTCTTGTATAAGCACACATCCTAAGGCAAGTGTGCTAGCATCAATTATCACTTCAAACTTCTTACTAAGATTAGAAAGTTTCAGGATGGGTGCTGATGCTAAGCTTTGCTTTAGTTTGTCAAAGCTGGTATGTTCAACAAGTGACCATACAATTGATACTTGCTTCTTTAGTAGATCAATCTTAGAGGCGCTGCAATCAAATCATAGTTTTTAATAAAGACCTTGTACCATCTTGTCAATCCAAGAAAACTACGTATTTCTTTGATGGAAGTTGGTGTTGGCCACTCCAGAATGTCTCTGACCTTGGCAGGATCCACTAAAATTCCTTCCGCTAATACAATGAATTCCAGATATTCAATCTGTCGCTTGAAAAATGCACACTTCTTCTTCTTGGCATAAAGCTTGTATGCTCTCATTGTTTCAAGAACAATGTGAAGCTGGGGTTCATGATCTTTTTCCTACTTGGAGTAGACTAGAGTATTGTCAAAGAAGACGAGTACGAAGTCATCAAGATAGGGCCTAAAGATATCATGCATCAATTTGTTGAAGGTAGCAGGAGCATTTGTCAGCCCGAATGACATGATTAGGAATTCAAAGTATCCATATCTTGTTCTAAATGCAGTCTTCAGGATATCTTCTTCCTTGATCCTTATCTAATAATATCCAGACCTGAGATCTATCTTGGAGAAGATCTTCGCACCTTGAAGATGGTCAAGAAGTTCATCTATTCTTGGAATGGGGTATTTGTTTTTAATGGTTGATTGATTCAACCCTCTATAGTCAATGCATAGTCGAAGCGTTCCATCTTTCTTCTTCTGGAATAGCACTGGAGCTCCCCATGGCAAACTGCTAGGACAGATGTAGCCTTGGTCTAACAGTTGCTTGAGTTGCTCCTTCAACTCAATCCCTTTCGGGATGGACATCCTATATGGTCTCTTTGTGACTGGTGCAGCTCCTGGCGTCAGCTTGATTTCATGATCGACTTCCCTTTGAGGAGGAAGTTCTGTCAGCTCTTCAGGAAATACGTCTGCGTATTCCTTTAACCATGAAGGTTCTTCCCTAGATTCCTGATTCTGATCTAGCTTATTTAGTTTAATCAAATAGATAGGTAGGCCCTTCATAACTCCTTTTATTATCCATGTTGCTTTTGCTGAATTTTTGGCTTGCCAGCCTCTCCTTGAGTTGTAACTAGTTCCCCTTCGGAATTTCGAAAGGAGACTTGGCCATTTCCACAGTGAATGTGGGCAGCATTAGGTATTAGCCTAGTAGGAATTTCACAGTGAATCTGACCGAAGTCGACTCTCCTCCCAATAGGAATTTCACCTTAGCAGTTTGCATGGTACAAGAGACCTCTCGACCATTTGCTAATTCCACAAGTAAGGTAGGTGTATCTTTTGTGGCTATTCCTAATCTTTTTGCACAGACTAGTGAAATGAAGGAATGTGTACTGCCACAATCAATCAAGGTTTTGAAGCTTTTACCTTGATAATCCGATGGTGTTTGAATCACCGAGAATTGGCGATTCGGGCCTTTCTTGTGAAGAGCAGCATGAATAGTTGCCCTCTCAATGTCAGCTTCCATGGATGGATCTTCTTCATTACCCAGCTCCTTGTTGGCAACACTGGAGGTTCTCCCTCTGGCCATGACGGTGGCTCCTTGGCCATGGATGGCTCCTTGGAATGGCCCTTGACGTTGTCCTTTGCTAAGCTTGGGACATTGCCTTTTGAAGTGACCAGGCTGGTTGCAATGGAAGAAACGGAGATTGCAGCCATTACCTTGTGTAGGAGCGAAGTTGTTGACAGTGTTTGCCCTAGCTTTCTTCCTTTGTCCCTGATTTTGGCCCTGCGCTCTCTTAGCCTGAGACCTAAACATTTCCTTGTTCTGATCCTTGTAAGACCAAGTTCTGTTATTCCTTGGCTTGGTTTGCACCTCCTGTATTATTGGCGCAGCTTGAATGAGTGCGTCTTGTAGGTCCGTTGGGTGCATTGATTCCAAGCGGGTGTTTATGGGTGGATTTAACCCAGCACAAAAATTTGACACCTGTTGTGTTATATCCATTTGTGGCGCATACTTTAAGAGAGAGACGAACTTTGAATAATATGTATCAAGGGATAGTCCAAGCTACTTCAGTTCATAAAATTCATTCGTCTTCTATGTGCAGTAGGCAGGTGGCAGATACCTCCCTCACACAGCTTTTTTAAGCTTCTCCCAAGTAACTGTCCCTTCCGACATCCCTTGGTCTCTGCACCATTGTTTCCACCAAAGTCTTGCTTCATCAGTAAGCTTCAGTTTGGCGAGCATAGCTTGGTTAGAGGGTGCAGTTCCTGTTGCCTCGAAATAGTCCTCCATGGACTCGATCTAGACCTCGACGTCAGTTTGAACAGTCCTTTCTTTACCATCAAATTCAGGTGGCTTGATTTGTTTGAGAAGAAACTTCTTCTCTTAAATTACAGCTGTACTTAGTACAGGGGTCGGACTAGGAATCTGCACTTGAGGTTGCGCCTGGGCAATAAGATTCTTTACGTTAAAAACTTACTAAATATTTCTCACATTACGTTAATATGCCTAGTTCAGCTTTTAGCCAAGTGACCTAATCACTTAACTCCTTTACCAACACTTATAGCCATGACAGACAATGATGAAAAATATTATTTATTCATGTGGACATAGCCTTTTGAGTACATTTATTTAGGGAAGCTAGAACAGCCTGATTGGCACATCAGTTTGGGGAAAATAGGATTGTGTTACATTTGGCCATGGGGACTATGTAATAATATGGAGAGGGGTCATGGATTTTCAAGAATCGATAGGTCATAGGAAGCTTGGGGTATCCCTTCCTTTGATACCCGTTGTTCTCATAACGTCCCAGCACCTTGATTCTGTCGAAAGGGATCACTCGAGTCACTTCTTTGTACATATTCTTGTTCTGCTTGACTTTCAGACCGCTGACATGTAGGGTTGCGTTTGCATGAGCCTTGACAAAGATGAACAGCTTCACGATGTTTAAATCCTCCATCCACTTGATTCTCTTCAAGTTGGTCTGAAGGTACGCAAGTCGGTGGGCCGCTATGTAATATATTCCTGATTCACTCGTCCATCTCCGTTCCACATGCAGGGGTGAAGGATTGTAGATGCGGTCTAGAATATTCATCATGTCTAGCCTCCGTCGATAATCCAAAGCACGCATTGCAGTCATAAAACATAACCTGGAATACCAAGAATTTGTTCCATGCTTCGTGACTCTACAGCCCAGCATCCATAAGTAAGCAAGGAAATGTTCTTATCGGCAACAATGCTCTACTTCTCCTCATTAATTCCCCTTGTAAATATTAGATCCCGTTGGTTCGCTCTGATACCAATTGTAATGTGTCCCCCTGTCCACTTGTAGGACATGTCTTAGCAGCCCATCGGGAAGAGAGTCTAGAAAGCGCCGCTCGACACTCACAAGGAATGTCATGGGGTTTGCGATCAAGGTCTTCCTGAGTCTGCCACGAAGCAGAAGCATCTGGCCGTTCCCACTTAGGACCGACCTGAATCAAGGTTTTCGTAATAGTCAAGTTCCTAGGAAGTAGCTAGCATCGAGCCCCAGACGAACCACTTTGAGTAGAAACATCGGGGTCGAAGCGGATTTATACTGCACTTGGTTCAAGGAGAATGGGAAATGAGAGGGATGCGAAGCTCGACCTCTCTACCCGTAAGGCATAGTCCCATTCTGTTCCCCTAAAACAGCATAAATCGGGACTCTAACTCTCATTGCTGCTTCACTATCAATTCCTTCGAGAAAAGTTCCCGGCCAACCAGGATCACCCTTCCATAGGACGGCCCCAGAGTCACGTCCAGCACACTTTCCTCCGGTTGCTTAATTATCGAATTACCTACCACATTTAGTTTGACAAGCAAAAACAACTTCCTTAATTAATCAATTAATCACTGGTTCCTTCACGTAACTTAGGCACTGACACAGAAAAACAATGTCAAGTAAGTTCCTTTAACATTTGATCTTTATTTATCATAGTCTTAGGAATACATCAAATAACCTGCCCGAAGGCTATCCCAGCAATCCTTAGGGATCGCTATTCCAAGTTTCGCCCGTTGACTAGTATGCGGGCCTCAAGATCCCATCTCGAGTCATGTCGGCCTCTTGTGCAGGATCCGGAGGCAAGAAATTTACGGCTAGAGCCTCCCCTGGCACCCAAGTGTCCTCCTCCTCCAAGTAGCACCCATGGAGAGATCTCTCGCGGCGGGTTCGGTCCATGTACCCAGCGCGGCTAACAACCCCCTTCGATAGGGTCAGGCATACAGTCGAAGGTAATTGATACTGCCACTCCCTCCAAGCTTTTAACCTGAAGCATTAGTTATTTTTCCTGAATTAGTTCCTTGAGCAAAGAAGTACAAACAGTGCACCTAAGTGTACAATCACGAGCATTCCAATGGTCGTTCGTACGGCCAACTGCTGCTAAGGTGTGATTCCTTCTCCCTGAATACTTACAGCATTCGATCCTGGCTCATTCGCGACTTGGAAAGATCCCAAAGGTTTAGCAAGCTGGGTTGCTTTTTACCCTTTTTCCTTGGGTTAGGGTTTATATCCTGCTGATCCCAAATTGTCACTACCTTAGGTTTCCTTATATTATAGTTGAATAACTCCTGGACAACCCCATCGTCCTAACTTGGTTGGTCAAATTACTTCTTGGCAATTCACCACTACCCTAAACTTGACAAAATAGTTCCCAAGAGGGAGTGCTGTAGTAGGGCAACTACTCAATTCTCAGAGAAACTAATTTGTAATTAGAACTCCTAACCTTGGTCTAAGGTGTAGCAGTACTAACTTGTGATTTAGTCGCAAGAGCATAGGACATTGCAGGCATGTTGCACGAGATAGGTGTCAGTACCTAACTTGTGGGATCATATCTCTCATCATACGGTATTTCTTGATCAAGATATAGGGTTTGAGAGTCCTATTGACCCAATCCAAAACCCTAACCCTACTAGGCTGATAAACGTTTTGGCCTTAGGGTCCCTAAATTCCTTGCGAAATTCCATCATTTAGTCATCTGTTCCTTAGGGTGAGAACCCTAAATCATTCTTACACGGGCGTTTAGATAATCCTAACATTTCGTGAATGTGGATAGGACCTTTAAACTTGAAAATATTAAATCGGCATCCTAAGTGCGGTACTATGCAGAATTTCATCATAACTTAACCCAACCTAGCACATTGAGGTGATCATCGTATGCTACTATTTAAGCCTTTATGAATCTCATGTGAGTTACTCAATTTCATGCGATTTACTTAATTGATCTAACTATCTTACGAATAAAGATGATCCTTCCTTTAGAGATGCAAATACTTCCTCTAAAATTTGCAACTACCTTCCTTAAAAGATGAAAGTCACTGCAAGATGTATGCGATGTATCATTTCATGCAAATATGCAATTTCAAGACCATAGTCCTTTCGCCTTTATGCAATTACGGGATCTACAATGATCTTCTTTTCCTTGCCCTATATGATATTGATTGACATTCAGAGCTATTTCTTATAAATCCTATGTTTATGCATCGAAATCAAAGCTTTAGTATTTTAATGAAGATGTATCCTTTCCCAATTTCGAACTTTGATAAAAGAACTCTATGCATGGATGCCTCATTCTTTCATGACCAGATGCCAATGAATGCATCATTGATTTAATCCTTCCCTTATCACTTAACTCAACCTAAAATGTAATTATCATTGCATGCAAATTGCATAATATATGTTTTTTTTTTGTCAAAGTTCATAAATCTTTTCCTTTCATTGCAACTATTTAGACATAATTTAATGACCGTCTACGATTATCTTATACACGAGTCACAACGAGGAATTTATTACATATGTGCATTATGTGTTATATGCCCTATCCTTTGTGTGATGCAACAAGGACGCCTTTGCACAATTTCATCTTTTAACTTATGCATCATACGTTCAAAAATGCGACTACCCTTGACCACGGAAGTGCAAGCAAATGAAAGTACCTTGTCATGCAACTGAACTTTGTAAATCGAACAAGTATATAAATTTTCCAATGCATTTAGGTTTCCCTATGTGAATTAAAACATGCTTTATGCATCCTTTCCATGCCGGGATATTTTTCGAAACCTAGGCATTTAATATCGGGGCATTGTCCACTCTCGTGCTTTGGGTGGAAGCTCCCGCATGCGCTCCTCTCGACTTTTGCTTAGGAGCCATTGACGAAGTAAACTTCGACTTAGCAAACTCTCCCTTGGTCCCCTTTTTCGATTTTTGAAATCGCTTACTGCCCGAGATCTCCCTCACGGAATGGGAAATAGGCCTTGGGAAACATGGTCTAAGAAATCCAACACTGCGGGTGAACTTGGTCTAGAGAAGCTTCAATAGAAGCTTATCAAGCTTCTGGATGAAGAGAGATGACGTGTGAAGATGTGATGGTGAGGATGAATGGAGTGATGATGGTGAGGATGACGATGAGGATGATGATAATGATGGCGTTGGCAGCAACTTGGCGATGATGGCAGCAGCCTGGCGATGATGGTGCAGGTAGTTAGACAGCGGGCAGCTCGCTCATGATGCCCCTCAGGCTTGGGAGGGGGGGTTTATAGGGTAAAGGATGGGGGGGGTGTGGGGGTGGCCACACAGGTGGCAGATTGCATGCTCTCCTCCCCATGCCCCTCCACAAGCTCCTGCACACACACTCTCTCCCCGCCATGCAACGGGTGAAGGGGAGGGAGTTTATGTAAAAAAATTTGCAAATTATTCATTAACCTTTTTCTTGCGGGGGGGGGGGGGGGGGGGGGGGGGGGGGGGGAGTTCCTACAGTGGTTTTGCGGTTTTGAGCTATGGTTTCGTATGCACAACGCGGGGGATGGTATTGTGAATGCACGAGCATGGAGCACTTAGGCCAGAGTTTCTTTGTTGCGGGAGATTACTTCGGATTGCTTTTGCGTGGGATCTAGGGTCTTTAATACTTTGTTGTAGAAATATTACACTTGGTTCTTTGAGACTTTTTATGCTCTTTTGATTTATGCTACACTGTTCATTGCAAAGATTCATGACTATGGGTTGATTTGATTTTGAGTTTCAATACCTTGTACATATCATTATTAATGGGTTGTTAGTGGTGGATACATGTTTGATATACATTGTTGTATGTTTTATCTGATGCCTTGTATCCTTTGACAATTCTTAGTATTTAGTTGTTGCACTGCTAATTGCATTTTAAATATCATGATTACTACCTAGATATTCCTAGCAATGGAACATTACTCCTTTGATCATTTGCCTACAGATGTATGATCACTTATTGTGGTCTTATGGATAACAATGCTAAAAACTATTTATGAGCAATATCTTGGAGAGTAGATGCTTTGTTTGAGCACTCTAGTGCCTATTCTTTGTGGACAACTATACACTCTTTAGTTGCCTACTTCTTGCCCTTGTGGCTTACTTTTGGGGTGGTTTTCTTATGATTACAATAACTCATACTCTTGTAATTTATACTCATTTGCAGAGATAATGGTAGGTACTTCAAATGCATCCAATGATAGTGCGATTTTCAATATCCAAGATGGCTTTAAATGCAATGATACAGAGAGTGCTTTAATAGTAGAGGAAGTGATTGTGAAGAATATTGATATAACTGCACTTCTCATGCACTTGTAGTTAGAGGTAGAAATGGTGGAATTGGGAATAATAATCGTGGAAGAGACTCACACCTGAACAAGAGTAAGTCTCAACCCCATGGGCAATCACGTAGTAGGTCCTATGGTTGTATGTCCTCTGAGTGTCCTCTTCTTTGACATGTCATTATTGTGGCCATCAGGTTCACATTAGGTCACAATGCAATAAAATGCACAATGAGAATGGAAAAGGGAAGGCACAAGATAATGCTAAATCTTTTGATGACTGTAGCATTGTGCCTAAGTCCAGAGTAAAGATAGAGAAGATAAATACCTTGGAGTACAATTTTGATGATTATATACTTGTTGCTTCATCACTTGATGCTACTCAATTGACTGATGATCCATCTTCTTACTCTCAGTGTTGGCTTCTTGATTCAGGGCCTTCATCCCATGTCACCCCACATAATCATCAATTTCATAGCCACTGTATTATTATGGGTTATGTTAGATTGGGAGATGACACTACATTGGTGATCATTGGCATAGGTGATGTTAGACTCGGAGATGACACTACTGTATTATTATGAGTTATGTTAGGGGAGATGACACTACACTAGTGATCATTGGCATAGGTGATGCTAGACTACAATTTGATATTAGTACTTCTTTTATGATTCATGATGTCATCATGTCTCGGCTTTGACCAAAAGCTTGAATTTAATTGGCTAATTGGATAATGATAGACACCATGTATCTTTTGTTACCTTTGCATGGAATATCACTCACGGTTGTCTTGCTTTTGCTCAAGGTACCAAGTTTTGGTTGTGATCAACATATATATTTATGGCATCATCGCCTTGGGCACACTTCTTTGAAAGGAATGAAAGTACATGCTTATTTGCAATATCTTTCTCCTCTTGATTACTCCTATTTTGGTTCATGTGATCATTGTCTTTATGGTAGGCAAACATGAAACTCTCATAAAAAGTCTGGTTCTATGTATGTGGGTGAGCCTTTGGCTCTTGTCCATTCAAATATTTGTGGTTCCATGTCCTATCAGCCATTGGGTGGCGACACAAAGTACTTAGTCACATTTTGATGATTATTTGCATAAGGTTTGAACCCAACCTATTGTTGAAATATTTGCAATCACACCTACTTTAGTCCCTTTGTGAGGGGCAGTGAGGGCTTAGGATCAGAATCCCATATGCACAATAGGAGAAAGTACCACCACTCAAATCCTATAAAGCATTGTACTTGCATTTTTTTTCTAATGCAATGATAGTACTCTTTTCTTTCCAGTAAAGTGTCATGTCACTATCAATACACAAGATTGTGTTTATGAGTCCAAGTCTCAATCTTGGAACCTAATTCACTTGTGTAACAATTTTTCCTTGTTAGGGTCAATGTCTTCATGAGTTTCGTTTTCCTCTTTCAACCTCCATAGCTTCCACATCTGCCATGCTCTAGATCCTGCATATTTTAACACCTATTAGGTAGAAATAAGATGTTTTACTTACATTTCAATGCTTTCTTTCCATGGTCAAGAACCAATCTAGGTGTAGGTTGAAATGCCTAGGGACAATGGGGATGAATATGTCTCTAAGGCTTTTGAGTAGCTTTGTGACAAGAGAGATATTAAGCTTCAGTTGAGTGCCCCATATATCCCAAAATGTTGTAGAGTGTATGAATAGAACTATTCAAGAAAGAGTCTATAATATTCTTAGTTAGGTAGGCTTATCACAATACTTTTGGACTGAGGCAATTACTACTTCCTTGTATACACACTTATGAGTCTTTAGATGTGAGCCTTTCTATCATATTTCCAAAGATAAGCACACGATAAGTTGGATCCAAAGTCTGGCAAATGCATCTTTCTTCGATATAGTGATGCAAGTGAGATGGACTATTGCCTTTGAGATCCGTAGGCTCACAAGGTTATCCATGGCCATGATGCTATATTCCATCAAGAAAATATGCATATGAGACTAGAGTAGGTGATTGAGATATGCAAGGTGATCTTGTAGGAGGAGCCTCTTGTTACAATACAACTAGCTGTAGTTATAGATTGCTTGTTGCAATTGTTGGATGATGCGGTGACCCAACATGTACCTATTATATGGGATCATGATGTTGGATAAAGAGGACATGCCATATAGGCTGCACATCTAGGTTTGAGATGCCCCACTAGAGCTTCACATCCTCTTGATCATTTCGAGCCCTCTATGCATTAGGTCATGGTGATAGATGTTGGTGAGCCTCTCATTTATGATGAGGTTATGCATAGAGTTGATAATCACTCTTGGTAGTAGTCTGAGTATGATTCACTGTAGAAAAATTGTATATGGAATTTGGTTTCTTTTTCTAATGGGAAACATGCATTGCATGCAAGTGGGTGTATAATTTGAAGAGTATCCATGGTCACCCCAAGCCAACATATAAGGCTAAATTGATTTTAAGTAGGAGAAGGGAGTTGATTTTGATGAGAAGTTCTCTCTTGTGGTCAAGATGACTATTCTACACTTGCTATTGGCCTTAGTTGCACAGATGGATTTGGAATTGTACCAAATGGATGTGAAAATGACTTTTCTTCATGGGGACTTACATGAGGATATTTATATACACAACCTAAGGGCTTTGAGAAAAAGAGCAAGGAATACCTAGTGTGTAAGTTGAGGAAGAGTCTTTATGGAATTAAGTAGGCACTTAGGGAATTGTACCAAATGGATGTGAAAATGACTTTTCTTCATGGGGACTTACATGAGGATATTTATATACACAACCTAAGGGCTTTGAGGAAAAGAGTAGGGAATACCTAGTGTGTAAGTTGAGGAAGAGTCTTTATGGAATTAAGTAGGCACTTAGGGAATGGTATGATAAGTTTGATGCCTTTTTACATTCACGGGTTATTTCTATAGTGATATGAATGTGTATCCTTATACGAAGAGGACCCTTGATGACAACCTTATCAAATTGGTACTATAGTTGATGACATATTGATGCTGGGAGTACTCATGATGAGCTAGATGCTCTGAAGACTCAGCTTAATAAGACCTTGGGATGACTATGACTCCTACATTGCGTTTGAACTCTATGAGTGCCATTCAATTGGCACAAATTTTGATATTTCATGTGAAGACCAAGCGCATTGAGGTCCATTATCACTTCATCAAAGAGGTAGTTGAGGATAAGCAAATGCAGCTTGTCAAGATCTCGATGAGGAAAATCCTGTAGATCTATTCACTAAAAGTCTCCTAGTGAAACATTGTGCCTTCCTTAGGAAGATGATGGGCATAATATGAGATGGCAAAGATTATGGGTATAGGATGAGATGGTGCCTATTCCTCATCCTATTGTACTTATATAAACACACTATAGTTTGTCTTTTTTTTTTTTCTTCACATTTGGACACATTTGCCTTTAAGTGGTGAAAGGGAAATGGAACCTAGGAGGAAGAAGCTTGGCGGTGAGAGCTATGGAAGATGGAGAGCAAGAGCCAAGACAGAGAGAGAGACTCAAAAGTGGGAACTCCAACAACCACAATGTGTGGTTGGGCCTTCCTTTATTCAATCTATCACTAAAAGAATAAAGAATAAGTGACTGTGACGGGCACCCGCCACCTAGAGTGTGCAGTGGTAGGTACTGTCAGTGTAGTAATACACGGGTAGCTAGGCGGAGGCGCCTTTACCCCCAACAACCTCCCACTTAAAGGCGAATCTACCCTAGTGAGAGAGAAAAAAGAAAAGACAGTACAACATGTACACATGTACAACAAGATGAGGAAAAAGACATCATCTCATCCAATGCCCATCAATCTCCTGAGGAAGGCAAAGTGCTCAGTAGTGAGGCTCTTCGTGAGCAAGTCTGCAGGATTCTACTCAGTCAGAATCTTGACAAGGTCAACAGACCTGTCCTCAAGGACCTCGTAAATGAAGTGATACCTCACCTCAATATGTTTCGTCTTTACATGGAAGACCGGATTCTTGACCAACTGAATGGCACTCATAGAATTCGAATGCATGTAGGCATAGCATTTGTCATACCAAGGTCTGCAATCAAATAGCCTAACCAGATAGTCTCCTTGCAAGCCTCTGTGGGTGCAATATACTCGACCTTTGTAGTAGAAAGAGCTGTACACTTTTGCACCCTAGACATCCAAGAGATAGCCCCTCCAGCATAAGTGAACACATAGCCAGAAGTGGACTTCCTACTATCTGCATGTCCTGCATAATCAGAGTCAGTGTACCCCATGACTCCTATATCCTGGCTGCCATAGCAAAGGCACATATCTGTTGTGCCCTTCAGGTACCTCATGATACCCTTCACGGCATCCCAATGTTTCTTGCCAGGTGTAGCCATATAACGTGCCACAACCGCAACTGCAAAAGCTACATCTGGATGGGAGGTTATCATGGCATATATAAGACTACCCACGGCTGATGCATAGGGAATCTTGGCCATCTCGGCCCTCTACTCATCTGTCTGCGAACAATCGGCCTATGAAACCTTCACATGAGAAGGTAATGGACAGCCAATAGGCTTAACATCCTGCATACGGAAGTGCTCAAGGACTTTATGAATGTACTCCCTTTGTGACAGATAGAGTAGTCCCTGAGATCTATTGCGCGTAATCTGCATACCAAGTATATGAGAGGCCTGTCCCAGATCTTTCATCTCAAAGTTATTCTTGGGCTGAGCCTTAAGAGCATCTAGCTCCTCATGATCTGTCCCTACTAAAAGTGTGTCATCCACATAGGGCACCAAAATCAGTAAAGAACTATCACGGGATTTCTTCGTGTACAAGCACGGATCCATAGCACTGCGGTGTAGCCCTGTGACTACATGAATGCATCAAACTTATGGTACCATTCCCTAGGTGCCTGCTTCAAGCCATAGAGACTCTTCTTTAGCTTGCACACTAGGTGTTCCCTGCCAAGGTTTGCAAAGCCCTTAGGCTACTCCATGTAAATCTCATCATGCAAGTCCCCATGTAAAAAAACCGTCTTGACATCCATCTGGTACAAGTCCTGGTCAAGTTGTGCAACCAAGGCCAAGACTAAGCATAGGGCGGTCATCTTGACCACATGAGAAAAGACTTCATCAAAGTCAACACCATGCTCCTACTTAAAACCCTTAGCAACCAATCGAGCCTTGTATGCCGGGTTAGGGTGTCCAGGGGTACTTTTCAGCTTGTATACCCACTTGCATAGTAAAGCCTTATTACCCTTAGGTAAGGAAACCAAATTCCAAGTTTGATTCTTATGCAATGAGTCAAGCTTAGACTACATAGCCCTCTCCCAAGAGTGACAATCACCACTGTGCATAGCCTCATCATAAGTGAGAGGCTCTCGTGCATCTGTAACTAGTACATAATCCATAGAGGGTGCAAAAAGGTCAGGAGGTCGTCTATCTCTAGTAGAACGCCTCAATCCAGGCTCTGCTTCCTGACTGACATAGCATCAGCATGTCTAACATTTGGGCCATGAGCATCAGGTGATGCTGCACGCTGTCTAGCTGGCCATGGAGCGGGCTATGAACGGGAGCAAGTGGCTCCTCCTGAAAGATAACTATGCATACCTCAACCACTTTCTTAGGCCATGGAGCGGACTATGAATGGGAGCAGGTGGCTCCTCCTGAAAGATAACTATGCATACCTCAACCACTTTCTCAGGCTGCATATGCATTTTGTTCTCATGAAAGATGATATCATGGCTGCATATCACTTTCTACGCCTGCGGATCTTATAGATGGTAACCCATCTCTTCTGCATCTCCATAGCCAATGAAAATGCATTTGACACTTTTAGGATCCAGCTTATTGCGTTTGTCCTTGGGCACATGGCAGAATGCCTCACATCTAAAGACATGCAAATGATCATAAGAGGGGGACTTGCCTGCCCATACCTCCTCTGCAACCTGAAAGTCAATGCCATTGCTAGGCAACTTGTTAATGAGATGCACTATAGTAGTAACTACCTCAGCCCAAAAGTGCTGTAGTAAGCCAGCCTAGCTAAGCATGCTATGGACCCTTTCCTGAATGGTCCTATTCATGCGTTCAGCCATACCATTCTGGAGAGGGATGTAAGGGGTGGTCAATCAATACTTAATACCCCATTTATCACAAAACTGCTCAAAAGCACATGATACATACTCACCCCCATTATCTGACCTTAGGAATTTTAGCATTTTCCTAGACTGGTTCTCTGCCAGTGCAAGCCAACACTGAAATGTGTCTAAGACATTGGATTTTCTCTTTAAGGGATAAGCCTAAACCTTACGTGAGTAATCATCTATGAAAGTAACAAATTACTTTGCCCCACCGAGTGACTAATAGTGCATGGGCCCACATACATCTGAGTGCACAAGAGCCAAGGGCTCACCCATGTGTTTCTTACCAGAATTTTTATGCATATTTCTAGTCTGCCTGCCATACAAACAATGATCACAAGAATCAAAATGCAAAAAGTCAAAAGGTGAAAGATAATGTAAAGCATGGAGCATTTTCATTACTTTAAAGGACATATGCCCCAAACAAGCATGCCAAAGGGATACATGGGGAATAGAACCCACAGACAAAACATGATCCAATGTAGCTCCAGATACAAGTAAGGGATAGAGGCTGCCAGACTTGGCACCTCTTGCACGCACAAGCCTGCCACGAGTAATCTTCCATGCAGAGTCTCCAAAAGACACAAAATACCCTACATCATCAAGCTGTCTAGCTGATATAAGGCTGCGAGTCAACGTAGGTACATGGCATACATCATGCAAAATAAAAGAAGTGCCAAAAGAAAACTGCAACATAACATCTCCAATGTCCACAATGTCAAGAGACTTGTCATCACCAAGATGCACAAAACCAGACATTGTACGATAGGTATGAAACCAATCTCTACAGGGTTTCACATGAAATGGCACACCCCGAATCCAAGAGCCAACACTGCACATACATAGAATGTATCTCAGAAGCCTGTAAGGCATCGCACGAAGAAGCTGCAAGTATATAATCATCATTTGAATCAGTGGCCTACATGACATTAACCTCTTCTATCTTCACACTAGACTTTACATGTACAATACTGTGCTCAAAGACTTTTCTTACACTTTCTCTTTTCCCTTTTCCTTGCATTTGTCATCGCGCATCTTATGGCATTGCAGCCTAATATGTCTTGCTTTCCCACAATAATGATAGGTAAGATCAGACTTTCGTCCACGGGACTTACTGCGACCACATGACTTGGACATGGACTTCTGAGGAGTCTCTGCCCTTATGATCATTATCATGCCTGCCACGTCTACCACCTCTAACAATCAATGCATGTGAAGAGCGAAAAGTATCATTATTTCTCTTGTTGATTTCCTTAGTCAATAAAGCACTCTCAATATCTTTGATTTTTAGCCCATCAAGCTTGTTCGTGCATATGGTAGTCGAAAGACATCCCATGATTTAGGCAAGGTGCCAAGCAGAAACAACAGGTGCAAGTTGTCTTTGAGCTCAATACCTTGTGACAACAGACTCTTCATGATAGCATGAAACTAAGTGAAATGAGATGATAGGGAGGTCCCCTCCTTCATGCGAAGGTCCATTAACTGCTTCAGCCAATACATATGTGACGTAGGACTCTACTGCACATAAAGCTCTTGAATCTTCTCCCATAAATCCCATGCACTCTGATTCTCATCTTCAACAACATTATGATGGTCCTCTTCTGAGAGTGACAAGATAATGGTAGACTTGCATAACTCATCAACTTCCATCCAAACATAATCATCCATATCCTTGAGTTTAGCACCCTTGAAACGCAAGGGTTTAATCTGAAACTTCTACACCAAAACCTATCATATTTGGGACTTCCAATACCCATAGTTGGTACCATCCAACTTGGTAATGTTAAAGAGAGCTGTGTCTTTCAGCTATACTGTCCCAAATCAAAGCAAAAAAGCAAAATTGCAGGTTGCTGTAATTAGCAGAAAATGCATTAAAACCACTGCTAAAACTAGTTGAAAGAGTGGATATCACCAAGAGAAGCACTTGTCCACCAAATATGACCAAGATAACATCAAATAGTAAGCATTACCCTCATAGAAGTGCTCAAAATCTGCAAATTTTAGCTTGTTGTAATAAATGACAGAAGTATGTAAAACTATCCCAAAATGAAGCAATCACTGATACATATGTCACTGCAATTGTCAGGTAGCAAGATACATCCAACAGTGAATGTCAAGGGGCAAGAAGGTACCAAGAACTGTCAAACCAGGCAAGAGACATCTCATAGGTCTAGAATTCATGCATGTAATGGGTCTCGAGATAAGAGAAGAGACCAAGCACAGGCACAACTGATAGAGTAAGAAGGTCAATGCATAACCATCCAAGATGCATACAAAACTGACAAACCTGTGATAGAGATAGGTGCCTGCCCCAATAGGCATATCAAATCAGCCCACTATAGACTAACTGCAGACATAAAGCTCTCAAGAGAGCAAATGCATGTAACTGTCCCACAAGCTCAAGCTCAAGTGTAAATAAGAATCTGTGTACATTTGAGTATACCAAGAGGCTCTCACTAGAAGTGAAGTCAAATGCAAAGAGAGCAAGGAATGCTCTAATACATTGAATACATAGTATCAGACATGCCAAATCCTAGTAGGGTACATCTGGAGCATAAATCCCAAGCTATCTCAGACCCTTAAAGCATAAGCTTGAAAGCATTCAAAAAGCATATAACTGACAACCAAATGTAATGCCCAGTAGGTCCAAAATGCTCAAATACATCTAAAGACAAAGCTCCAAGTAACTGTCAAGCATGGGCAAATCAAGTGGCATCCATATCTGACCAAAGCATAAATGCAAGAAGCCTAAATGTCAAGCAGTGACAATCGGCATAAACTGGTCCAAAGCATGCCAATTAGAGCCAAATGCTAGTGATGGATGACCAATTCGGAGCCTAATCCAAGCTCAAAAGCATTCCGGAACCAAGAAGAAGCATATGACAATCTTCAAATACATCGGTATGATCATTCAAACCTCTAGTAAGCACCCCGTATCCAAGAACCAATGCATACACCAAGTAAATGAGCTTCAGCCCATTGTATTAAAACAACATATTTATTGTTAAATGAAGCTCAAACAGTGCCCAAATTTTCTCCAAATCAGTCCCAAAGCATAGACATAGCATCCCATAACATCCGAGCATCATCGGGCATTAATAAGCATCAAACAGGCAATGCCAAGAAGCATCAAACAGTAAATGTCAAGTGCTACCCTATTTTGACAGTCCTGTGCGACTATGTATATAGTAAGGGCTGAAGGGGGAAGCACTCGAATCGATCACCGAGAGCCAAGCACTAATGCCGGGGATTCCAACAATGACCGGGAAGGTTGCCAAGAGTGATGAGAAGCTAAGGAAGAGCAGGGAAATGCCATGAGTAGGTTAGCCTAGCCCCCTAAAAATGCATTGTATTTTGCACTAGCTGTTCCTAGGGGACTAGGGGGTCTTTGACAGTGCTTGGGAGCACTTGACAATGTCGAGGGGGCTTTGATGCAGCCCTGGAAGAAGCCAATGAAGGTCGGGAAGCTCGGGGAGGAGACGGGAGATCAAAACATACCTGCAAATGAAGGTGCCATGGCTGCCATTGAAGCTGAGGTTGAAGCTCTTCAAATCTGGGCTGAAGAGAATGCCGGGCAAGCTCTAATACCTTTGCTCTAATACCAATTGAAAGGGAAGTGAAACCCAGGAGGAAGAAGCTTGGTGGTGAGAGCTATGGCGGAAGGAGAGCAATAGCCAAGAGAGAGAGAGACTCAAAAGTGGGAACTCCAACAACCACAATGTGTGGCCGGGCCTTCCTTTATTCAATTTGTTACTAAAAGAATAAAAAATAAGTGATTGTGACGGGCACTCACCACCTACAGTGTGTAGTGGTGGGTACTGTTAGTGTAGTATTACACTGGCGCTAGGTGGAGGCACCTTTACCCCCAACAAGTGGTAGGTTGTTGGGGGTTGAAGGCCATCTATATTTACTTGTACTTATTTCTCACACACTTGTATAGTATAGGTGGTTGTTGCTCATCATTTTTACTTTATTCTTTATTCTCACTGTGACAAATAGAATAAGGGAAGACAAGCCACACACTGTGACTGTTGGAGTTTCCACATATCACCTTGTTCTCTCTTGCTTAAACCTCCATAGCTCTTACTTCTCTCTTGCTTCCACTTCTGCTTCCACCCTTGCTCCACCTTTTAACACTAACCATGAGCTACATTTCAAAGGTACTCACACTTGAGGTGGCCAAACTGAGCATGCTATAGCTCAGCGTAAGTTTGAGAAGTAAGAAGAAGAGAAGTAAAGGCTAATGAAGTTTGCATCTTGTAGACTCCATTCTTCTCATGACCTACACACAAAGAACTTGTCAAGAGGCTCCATCAAGAAATCAAAATGATTTCTTATCAAACTCGACTATAAGACCAAGAGCACAAATGTTGCCTAGTGAAAGAAAGATGATATCCTAAACCTAGCACATAGAGAACTTCTATTATGCACCACCTTACCCATCTAGAATCAACTACATATCACCTTTGCCTTTGATAGGAATTGAAGAACTATTACCTATGAGAATTTGTCCATGCATTGGATGCATATGGGCAATACCAACTGAAGAAGGAGTCATGTGGCAAGAAACTCCACTATCCACAATCCACTCATGAGATTGGGAGGCCAACATTGTTGTATTAGTGGATGTAGGAGGAGCATCCTCAATCACCTCCAAATGGAGGAAGACAATTGATGTAGGAGTAGCCACCGCTCTAGAATCATTCATAGTTTTTTCCTTCTTGGTGTCCCTCTTATGTTTATTAGGGTAATATTTCTTCTAATGACCTAGCTTGAGACAGATGTGGCAAGCAGACTCCTTGGCTTTATATTACTTGATCTTCTCATCCTTCTTCTTCTTCTTCTTCTTGGAGCATTATGTCCTTTGAGTTGTCCCTCTTAGTCTAAGACCATTGGACCATTAGAACCAACTCCTCCATGTAAGGGTATTTATGCACCCTAAAGCTAAGGAGGAATAGAATGCACTAAATTAGGGCAATAACTATGAAAGAAGATTTATTGCCATGTCCTCTGAGGTAATCATGTCCCTTGCCTTCTGGACTTACATATGCAATTGCCAAAGCTTATTGACATGCTCCTACATAGAAGAATATTTATTGGGACTCAAAGTCCATATATGAACCTCCAAAGATGCCACTTCATAATGGTCATCTGATTGTACATTTGATGCAATTCCAACCGTAGCTCCCAAGCCATGGTCAAGTGCTCGATATGAGTAATAATAGCTAGATTACAAGAGAGAAAGAGGAAAAACTAGATGCAAGCATTCAGTTTATCGCAATTTGTTGACACCTTGAGCAACTTAACTTTCTCATCAGTAGAAAAGCTTGGAGGGATCATGAGCTATAAGATGATCTATAGCCTCAATCACAAGCTCTACCAAATCATAGGACTCCAAGATGGCAAGCATCATTACCCACCATATGCGGTGGTAATTCTCCCCATCAAGCTTCTGATCCATAGGAAGAGCTAATAACATGGGGACCATATGGTCCATAATAGCTTGAAACTTCGTGGCAATCTAGAAAGACATTGTCACTTAAATAGCCTACATAAAAAGAAGGGCAATCCCCCTCCTCCTAGGGCTTCCTCTGCTCATCCCAAACATGTTTCAACTACTAAAGGTGATGGAAACTCAAAATATGCTCCAAAAAGGCTAAAAATGCAGCCACTTCTCCTTCATGATTTGCAAAAAACAGCAACCTCACTCCTTTCCCATGCTTCACCTATTTGTCTCAGCCTTTGAACAATGAAAGCACAAACTTTTGTCATGCTGAAATCTCTCATTCAACTTTGCTCGCAATTAATCAACCCTTTAATGTTGCTCTCATACCATGTCAAAGTGCAATGAATGTGGAAGCATATGGACAAGACTGAAAGAAATGAATATAAGAGAAGAGGAAGAGAGAAAAGTGACACTAGAACACAAAAATCTGCAATAGAAAAATGTTGACATGAAGAAGGTAGATGTACAAATGGGCTATCAAAGTACCTTCATGAGCTGATATGTCTCTCCACCTAAAAACTAACAAGTGGTGTGTCCAAAGCAAGCTACCTATAAATAGGCATGTAAAAAACCGTAAAATAATCAAGTTGACCAATTTTAAACTAGTTGATCGTTGCCAAATAGCAAATGCTAAATAGATTAATACAAAAAATGATGTGTAATAATGCTAGCTACCACATGGCAACATAGAGACAAAGGAATAGAAATTGTTAACCCTAGAAATTAAATTATTACAAAAGAAAAATATAGTCATCTTTGTCACGGTCATCAATGCAAGCTTTATCATTGTCTTCCAATGATGAGTTCATCCCTATCTTGAATCATCGATAAGGGAGAGAGCTAGAATGGCACAACCACCATGGATCTCATTGCCTTCATGATCATCCTCAACTCTACTCTCCTCCTTGTCATCACCTTTCTTGATAACATCATCATGATCAGCATGATGATCCTCTGGATCACTCTGGTTCTCACAATCATCAATGGTAATAATATCACCATGATGATGATGATTATCATCATTGTTCCCATCGTCATCTACCGTAGCATCTTGACTTGTGAAACCTACTAATCTTGCTTGACTACTCAATGAAGCTAGTAATTTCCCCTAGACCACATAAAACTATCAGATTTGATAAAAAGGAAAAGCATAATTGTGCCTAAGAGAACTATTTCTACAATAGTAGCTTGAAATATATGTTTATGGGAACTCAAGTCTCTCTTTAACAATTTCCACACATGAAGTAGATTTTAAGGTATCTCAAGTCTCTCTTTAACTACATTCAATGCTCATATGTGGGCTACGACGTTGCTTTGGATAAAATACTACTTGCATAAGATAGATTTGGCAAAGTACAATTTATTAAATAGCACAAATGCCCCAATGCTTCTAGATATGGTATGGATTCCATTTATTTGGATTGTTTCATAGAGATATAGTGAGAGGAACAAGGGTTGAGTTAGAGTTTTTAGGAAAGATGACAATTTTGGGTCATTTAGTAGCAAAAGAGGATGTTTTGATATAGATATATTCATGCATTTTATTAAGAATAGGGATTGATCAAATTTTTATTCCTAAGAGATATGCCATGGTTCCATAATGGGAAGAAATGATAGATTTTGCTTTGTCCATGGCTTAAGAGAAAGTAGTGAGGATTGGGATGTCATCCATGTATAATCCTAAAATGATTATAGTATTTCCTTACATGAGAAGAAAGATGTCATGGTCTTTATTGAGATCTCTAAAACTATGATGGATGAGGTGATTATAGTTCTAGTATACCATTGTTTTGGAGCTTGTTTGGGAAGTGTTGGTATAAGACACATCGAGACTAAAACATATGTGTCCTTCATCTAAATGTCCATGAAGGAAAGTTGTTTTAATATCTATGTGATAGAGTAAGGGATTGAAATTGGTAGCATAAGAGATTAATACTCACAAGAATGTCATGGGGATAGCATTGGTGAGAAAGTGGACTTATAATCCCTACCTTGCAACTATTCTTGCTTAGAGCCATGCATCTCTAGCTTATTCTTGAGAACCCATTTGCAACTAATGATGACATGTCAAGAGGTGGAGGTACCAAAGTCCATGTCTAATTTTTTATTAATGCTCAATATTTATTGCATCCATGGCTACCTTCCAATGGTGACCTTGGTGACGAGTTCAAAGGGCATGACCTATTGTTGGAGAAGTTGGAGCTTCGACAATGATAGCATTGTGAAGATAGTGTGTGGTTTCCATGGCCACTTTACTAAAGTGCAAGATGTCCAACAATGTAAAGCACGGATTGTTGAGAATCAGCAATCACACTCACTAAACATCCTCTTTGTATGGAGCTTCAGGGCCAAGGACATGCAGGCTAACCTATCCCATATGCACAGTGGTGCCTACTGCAGTTTCCTACTTTCCTATAAAGCATTGTACTTGCTTCCTTTTCTTAATGCAATGATAGTACTATTTTCTTTTCTGTGAAGTGTCAATGTCATTGTCCACATACAAAAGATTGTGTTTATGAGTCCAAGTCTCAATCTTGGAATCTAATTCACTTGTGTAACAAACAGTGTCTTTGTCTTCTCCATCATGAGTCCACACTTCTCCTTCCATCCACCATAACTCACTGCCATGCTCTAGATCCCGCATGTTTCTCAACATGGTATCAGAGCCCAGTCGGGCATGGCTTAGCTCGACTTAGCTCTCCTATGTCCTCTCTCAGCTCATGTTAATCTCTGGTCAGCTTAGTTCCATCCCATGACTTCATCTCCCAACTCTACCCTCACTGAAGCTTCCATGGCAGCCATAGCCAGCAGCACCCTGTCAGATTGAGCTGCTTATATCTCACTCCACAGGTCAAATCTCTTGGAGCTTCCTTCTGGAAAAGTATTCCCCAACTCACAAAGCTTCCCTATATCACATCAATCCATGACATTTGGCTATCTGAAGCTCAGCATTGTGAAAATTCCCAATCATTGCCATAGTCTTTAATTGTGACCTGCAGGACATACCCTCCATGGAGCCTTCATATCTCTCTCTGTAGAGCATATCTCCATGAACTTTCTTCTAGACATAACTTCCTCTACTTAGGGCGCTCCCTCCTGGCACAAGAATCGACCACATTGGTGATCTACAGCCCTGGCATTGCAGACATTCAACATCGCTGCCCAAAACTGCGCCGTGCCTGTTCGTCCACTCTGTGCGCGCCATACAGGCTGCGATCTTGACGAGGAGGATAGGGCTTTTGAAGAGCTTGAAGTAAGCTTCATTTCCATTAAAAAAAGTTTTGGAAATGATCAACCATAGCTTCTGCAATCTGCAAAAAACCAGGCCCCTATCTGAAACCCTAAACTGTCAGCCATAGCCAGTTTCACCAAAGTTGATTTGCTGTTGATCTTGCAATCTCAACATGGGAAAAGATCGATCATTCGTTCAATCTTCTCAGGTCCTTCCCCTCCTTGATTTGGTGCTAGAACAGTAGCAGTGGTTTCTCCAGGTGGCAGGACAGAACGATAGCCAGTTTCACCAAAGCTAATTTGCTGCTGATCTTGCAATCTCAGAATTTTGGTGTTGATTTGCTGCTGATCTTGCAATCTCAACATGGGAAAAGACTCTCCAAATGCTCGATTCAAAGGAGTCGTGTTTCACACCTGGCAAACCCGCATCAAGCTCATCTTGATGAAAAAGGGTCTCTGGGCCATCACAAATGGCAAAGAGAAGAAACCTCGAGATGCGGACCTTGCAACTACTTGGCAAAAGAATGATGACAGAGCCCAGGCCATTATCAAACTGGAGCTAGACGACAGTTATATCCACCATGTGGATAACTGTGAGACCTCACAGGATACATGGAAGAGACTTGACACCTTGTTCGGTGCACAATCTAAATCATCAAAGTATGGTCTCCTGATTGAGTTCTTCAGGCTTGAAATGAAGTCCAGCACATCACTTGCCACACATCTAAATTACATGGAAGGACTCCTAACCCAACTTGTAGGAATCAACATTAAAATGGACGAAGATGTTTGCATCGGTGTTTTACTTAAGAGTTTACCTCCTGTATATAATAATGTATCCACAACTTTAATCAACATGCCAAATCCAGAACTTGTTGATATCCAGGAATCACTATTAGAAGAGGAAAAGAAGCTAAAAACTAAGGAAGAACCAAGTACCTCTAGAGATGAGCATGCATTATATGTTGGCAACAGGTACAAAGGCAAGAAGGATCAGCTCTTCTGTGACTTCTGCAAAAGGGCCGGACACACCGAGAAGTTCTGCCACGCAAGAAAGAGGTCCCAAAAGGCCTATCTAGTCGTAGTCAAAGAAGAAGAAGAAAATGGAGCAAAGGAAGAAGAAGAAGAAGAAGAAGAAGAAGAAGACCACCAAGAGAAGGACAAACCTCATCAGTCCTTCTATTCAGATAGACTTTTTTAATTTTGTATTTCCTTGCCCTAATGCTTCCTGCCATAAGCTTTGTAAACTCCTCATGTAACTTGGCATTACAGTCCCTGTACACTTTGTGAGGCACCTGTTACAGCCTCTGGATGTCCATCATGTTTTGGTGCCCACACTTAGCCTTTTCTGCGACAGCCTCTGGTGTCTACCATGTTTGTGGTGTGCCCACACTTTGCAGGTGGTTCTCATTACAGCCTCTACACACTTTGTGCCTTTCTAGTTGTGCTTGAGGAGGGGTGTTGAGAATCAGCAAATCACACTCACTAAACAACCTCTTTGTATGGAGCTTCAGGGCCAAGGACATGCAGGCTAACCTATCCCAGATGCACAGTGGTGCCTACTACAGTTTCCTACTTTCCTATAAAGCATTGTACTTGCTTCCTTTTCTTAATGCAATGATAGTACTCTTTTCTTTTCAGTGAAGTGTCAATGTCATTGTCCACATACACAATATTGTGTTTATGAGTCCAAGTCTCAATCTTGGAACCTAATTCACTCAGTGTCTTTGTCTTCTCCATCATGAGTCCACACTTCTCCTTCCATCCACCATAACTCACTACCATGCTCTAGATCCCGCATGTTTCTCAACACGGATGTGGAGCATAGATTACCACTTCTTCATCAAACTCTGATGATGAAAACATCATGATAGCCTTGGATGAAGAGAGTTGAGTTGGAGGTGCAATGGTTTGACGATGAGGGTTGTGGTGGCATTATACTATTGATGGAGGACATGGTGATTGAGCAGGCAAACCTCTTAGTAGTGGTTGGATGAGTGTAGATGTGCACTTTTTGATGGTGTCTCTTACTATGGTTTGGTGCAAGAGAAGAGTGTGCTAGAGCTGTTGTACTAGAGGATGCAAGTGTTAATGTTGAGGGTGATGGAGAGGCATAAAGAGTGGTGGGAAAGTTGCATGTGCATCCATGATTGTATGGTGCACTACTTTAGGAGGGCCACTAAATGTTAGATCAATTGATAGATGAGAGAGGAGAAAAAGTTGGTTGCATTTGGTCATGATGCAAGTCAGTGGAAGATCACAGGACAGCCACATCAATATCATATTATGGAGAGGCAGAAAGAGTGGTGGGAAAGTTGCATGTGCATCCATGATTGCTTGTTGCACTACTTTAGGAGGATGCAGACTATGCTGGACATGCGGACCGCAGGAAGTCCACTTTAGGATATGTGTTTAACTTCACAAGGGGATCTATTTCTTGGATATCCAAGCTGCAGAAGTGTGTTGCACTATCTACTACGAAGGCAGAGTATGTGGCTGCCACCACTGAGGCATGCAAAGAGACCTTATGGTTGTCATGTTTGGTTGTTGAGCTTGGGATTACTGATCTTCCTATTCTCCACTATGATAGACAAAGTGCTATCATGTTAGCACGGAGCCCTGTCTTTCATGCAAAGACAAAACACGTAGAGGTGAAGTATCATTTCATCAGAGAGATACTTGATAGAGCAAGAGCATTGAGCTGCTCAAGGTGCACACTGATGATAACCCTACAGAACTTAGTTGATTATTTTCCTCTACCTTTGGGCGCATTGCCTTTAGGGGGGCGGTTGTTGGGATAAAGGGCAATACTCATGTCCACTCGTAAGGGCTAGGTTGTACATAGTACATATACCTATCTAAAACATTATTGAGTACACTCTTCAGTACCAAAAATCATGTGTCTCTATCTCTTCTCTCTCTCTCAACCTACATCTCTACACAGAAGCTTCATTGCAGCTAACTCAACACTTTTGCTAGGATGGCCTTCTAGTGCTCCCTCCTCATCACTAACCGTTCTTTCATTTCTCGCTCTTGTTGAGGAGGTGACCTTCTAGGCGTTTCATCGGCTCCTTTTGCATTCTGCAGATCCTTTATTGATTCGTGGATGAGGGCGGTCAAGATTCCCCCATATCCAATGAGCGAGGCTTCAGAAGATAGTTTCTTTCTCTCCACTCCCTTTGATGTCAGGGATTCCCCACCCACCGACTTACTACTCAGGGCTAGTGCCTTAGCAGATTGATCAATAGCCTTCTGCACATAGCCATTCCAGTCTATTTCATCCAGTGCACGAGCTACCAAGCTCTCCAGCATGAGCACACTAATTTTGTGCATAAGGGAGTAGTACAGTTGGCTGGAGAAGAGGGAATGGATGACTTTTTCCTGCATTCAAATTTCTGGGTCGGGGTTGTCCTGAATGCTTATGCTGTCATTTGTCAAGACTTACTCCTTCCTCATGTTCAGCATGCCATATACATTCCTCTTTTTCCTCCTTTCCACCTTGGGTTCTAGACCTAGTGCCTTCTCCACCAAGGTCTTACTGAGCTAAATTTGAATTTGCTTAGCTCCTTCTCCCCTCCCCATAGCCACCATCCCACATTCCCTATCAGGGTTGTAGGTCCTCAAGAAGTCCACACACTTGGCATGGTCTTGAACTTCTCAATGTACTTAGCCAGATTGCATTGCTTCATGACCCTTTTGGGAACCTCCTCTTTAGCCACCACATCTACAATGTTATGGATGCTTCGGAACTTTAGCTAGTTGTAAGCATGGTTTTTTAGGAAGAGGCCATACTTCTCTCTTTCCTTGTTCGTGAATGGAAGACGATGGTCACAATCCTATTGTGCTGCCATCTTCAACTCCTATCATCCAACCATGGTTCACCATTAGGGATTTTACGACACTTCCTTACCGGAAGGTAAGCAGGAGTTGATCATGCTTTTATGGAAAGAAGACATACTTAAGCATAAAAAGAAAAATTTCCTTCAAGCAATTCTGTTAACCTCAGTTCAAGATGGCAGAAAAATGAAGCAAAAAGTGAAAAAAGAACAGAAAAAGAGCAAAGGTGCAGAGGCGGCTCCTAAAAGCTAAGTTGAGGCAAAAGCGCAATTTTAAATAGAAGGCACCTCAAAAAACTCTAAAAACTCTTGTAAAAAAGTGCCAAGCTCCCTCCTATGCCATTTGTAAAGGAATAGACGGGTGCAAGCTTAAGGCATGAGGCAAGAAAAGGAAAATAGGAAAAAGGACCTTGCCACAAAGGCCGGTCATGTCAAAAGGGATGGGCACCTATGGAAATCTAGGGCTTGTATATAAAGTTCAAAAAGTGAATGGAAGCTCATTCTTTGGTGTGTGGCTAACAAGAGACCTCTCTTCTTCTCTTCTTCTGTTCTCTTTGTTTGTGTGTGTGCTCTTGAGAGAGGGAGTGTGAGAGTGTGAGGGAGTGAGTGTGTGGGAGTGAGGGATCAAGAGGGTGAAGCTCTTCACCGTCTCCTCTCCTCTTCTTCTCTTCTCTTCTCTTTTCTCACGTGTGTATGACTATGGAGGATGGAGCTTGATGGAGGAGGCTTTAGGATGCTTGAGCTAGCATCTAGGATCGTGGAGCTACTGGTGTGTGTGAAGGAGGAGGCAACTCATTTCGGCATCGAGGTAAGCTCACAATTCGTAGGTACGAGGGTGCGTCGGCTAAGTGAGAGGTAGCCATTAGAGCTCTCTTGGAACGTTTGAAACAATAAGCGGTCCGTGGGTCTTGGCGGTTGAGCGAGAGCTCCCACATTTTGGTTCCGTTGGCCGAGACCAACAGATTCAAGCTTGAGCACTTGCACGCCTCATATCGAGCATCGAAGTAAGGGATTCATCCTCGAACTAGAGCTTGAGATAGGTAAGAAGTTGGGGCTTTTGATCTTCGATACAAGTAAGTATTTTGATTATTTTGGTTGTTTAATGATTGGAAAAGAAGGGGAGATCATTTTAGTTAGCAAAGGTTCCAATGTTGAGTTCAGTTGGATGAAGCATTCCATGTCTGAAAATCTAGTTTAGTTGACCATATCAATGGCCACTTTGTAGATATATCAATAAGTGTGCACAAATATTAGGCTAGTAAGAGGTAGGGGCTCAATAGTACTGACCTAGAGGTGGATCTAGGTTGTTTCCTTGAGAGTGTTATGGAGTTTGGCTTATTTATCTTAGTCTAATTGGTGGATAGGTTTGGCAATGGTGGTCTAGGTGGTCATTAGTTGGGAATTTGGAGTCTCAAGTATGTGAGACTTTATTATGTCCTTTGGATCAGATTCCTTGGTTGTAGCATTCTACTTCGTAGCCTTAGAGGATGTTTAGGTTGTGTGGTAGTAGAAGTAAGAGGTAGGACTAGGGCCATTGAATTTTTAAACATGATTATGCTTTCCAATTTGAGTTTTCTGAGAAGTCACAAAGGGCTTTAGGGGTATAATTGTGGTCTTATCAATGTGCTCAAATGATGGTTTATCACCCAATGGTCCCTTTATTTTCTCCTTTAGATCAATTTTCTTATTTTAAGCAATGGTATAGGCATTTCTTGGTGTGGTTCCCACTTTTGGTTGAGGATTTCTTAGCTGCCTTAGGTCATGCCTTGGGAATAAGGCAATAGTTGCTTTGGCACATTTGGAATCTAGAGATTGCAAGTGCCTTGAGAGTCTCCTTTATGCCTCAAGGAGGGCTTTTGATATCCATATGTGTGAGATACAAGGCATTCTCAAGCTCCCTTTTCGCCCAATTGGGTTTTTGTGCATTGGTTAATTAGCCTTGGGAGACTGTGACTTTGCATGGAACTTGTCCTTATGTTGCCACTAAAATTGAGTAGTTTTCTTTGTCTAAAGAGGTGACTAAGACTTGCTAACAGGTTGTAGATTCTTGGGTATTCCATCTAATAATTATGAGCAAGTTGTCATCCTTCTTGTTTACTGGAAACTTAGATGGAGAGATAGCAGTGTTTATCTACATGTGCTTGATTGCTAGGTCCCTCGAGTTGAAGGCTGAAATAACTCTAGCACTCAAAAACTATAATTGAATGTGCTTGTCAACATTGTCAACATTGCATGAAGATAGTGGGACAATAGTGAGATGATCCTCCCCCATCACTAAAGATCTCGAAGGGTGTAACCAACTGACTCGAGACAACTTTGCCCACCTCCCGGTGATTTAGAGCTCATGTAGGAGCTTGTTGTGTTGTTATATCCCTCACCATGGGTACCGCAAGTAGAGTCATTGAAAATTTAAAGGTTTTAGCTAGATAGCATTGATTTGAAATCCACTGATCAATTACATGGACTATATAGGTTATCACATGTTAACTATAGGGAAAATTTCAGCCATTATACTCCTTATACCAAGGAGCAAGTAGCTTGCATTTCCCTAACAAGGAGTGGGGTTTGTCTCCATAAGGGTTCAGTTTGGTGCCAATGGAAGTTAGTTGCCTCCATAGGGTCTACCTCCATATAAGGATTCAATTTGGTATGAGCGAAAGTTGATGGTGGTTGACCAAGTTTATTCTTGAAATAATAAGATAGTGGAGTGTTGAAATTAGATCCTTGATCAATCAAGGCTTTTATAGCAACATGTTTTGATATGGTCATCTGGACTCAAAGATAAGCAAAAGGAATTATGGGCTCATCCTTAGATTCTAAATTATTGAGGGTAGCAACCCTTATATTGTAATAGTAGTTTTTGTTCCACATTGTATGTCCTACTAATAATACAAATATGATAGGGTCCAAGGCCTTTGAGTTTGAGTTTTTGCTTATGGCCCTTCATTAAATGAGCACCAAATCTTATTTGTCAACATGTCTTTGTTGCACATGCTTACCAAATGGTGCTCTTCATCTATCCTTCTCAGTGAGTAAGGCATGTATGGCCAAAAGGTGATTTTTTATCAATCATTCCAGTTCTCTAGGTGATTGGCCCAAGCTTTTGTTCCCAACATTCCTATACTACTATTCAAAGACTAGGAATGGTAAATTCAATTGGCATAATGGCATCAACTCTGTATGTCAGCCTAAAGGTTTTTTATCTTATAGGTGTCTTATAGGCTATTTAATAGGCCCATAAAGCTATCGTGAACTTCTTATCCTAGTCCAATCTTGAAGCAAAAACTTTATTGGTGAGGACATTGATCAATATCTTGTTTATGGACTATGCTTGGCCATTAGCTTAAGGATAATAAGGAAATGATTTTCGGTGTAGGACCAAGAAGGTAAAAAAGATGAACAACAATGACTAGATCAATGAAATGAGCCCCATGTTCAATAACAATATTGATGGGGTAGCCAAAGCAAGAAAGGACTTGCTCCCATAAGAACTTGGATATCATCCTGGAATTGCTATTGTGAATGGCCCTAATCTTTGTCCACTTTATCATGTAACATTGACCTAGCATGTCTCTAAGCATTGAGCAACTAATTAATGGATCCCATGAAATCAATTCCCCACCATTCAAACAATTGATGGGAATCACTACAAAGGGTTCCATATTCCATTTTTTAATTAGTAGTTTTGTGCATAAGTACACATCATACTGTTTACCAAAGCATAGTCAAACTACTCTATGAAGCCATAGGGATTGTCATGCAAACTATACTTGTCTACCTACTAAGTAATCGATAGGATTTTGGACTACTTCTTTGAAGAGATTTGGCAATAAAGAAACTTGTTGTTAATCTCTGCTAGCATCCACTAGTAGAGTTGTTATTCAAGATTTATATGAGATAGAGGTCTAAGATCAACCATATAGAGGATTATGTTCTTGATGCCCTCTATGATTTTGAATCTTGTCCAATTGCCTTTGGATGTCCATGCCTAATGTTTGGCTACAATCTTTTCATGGTCTTGAAACATTGATATCTTATACTTACTAGATGATCCATCGTTTTTAGTTCTAATCCCTTTGCTTATTTGTACTTCTTGCATCATGGACTTCCCTAATAGTATGTTTGGCTACTCTTACAAGGTTTCTCTCAAATAAAATTCTTATGGCAATGTCCATCTTTGGATTTTTTATGTATACTAGTTATTTTAAGTGATTTAGAAGGTTTGTGACAAAGCCCCCTGTGAGAATGGTCTAGGTAATCAATGTCACATGATGGATTAGGGTTTATATATGGATTAGATGAGCTTGTACTAGAACTAATTTTTACATGTATGTAATGCAAGTATATTTCTTTTTGATTGATTGTGTACAAAGATCTTGACAACCCCATCCTAATGATAGGTTGAACATTTAGCTATGTGGCTTTCTATGTTATTATTTAGGGCCAAAGCTTATCAATTGTGACCACCTAAGTAGCAAGACAGAATCCAAACTAACATTGTTTTAGGGAAATAATGTGGTAGAGAACTAGTCTTTGAGGCTATGGAAGCAATTACCACTATCTTTAACCGATTACAATCTTAGTCACTCTTGTTCTTAAAAGACCACAAATTGATCTCCTTAGAAGAGACATTAGATAATTATTTTTAGCAAGTACTTATATGAGTTTAGGGACCCTCAAGTTTGATCCTTCTCCTTAACTTCTCTTATGAGGCCAATTCATAGACTACCCAACCAATTAAGTCCATTCATTCTACGAAGCTTGGATGGTGTTGCTTGTGGAGATGTATATTCAAGCAACTACTAAACGTTGCCTTCTCAAGTTCTCTATCCTAGATCTAGATGGAAACATGGGTATATCACACATAGTATTAAAGAAAAATGCATTGGAGTTTAAGAGCACAAGATAGATTCCCTCCATTTATGGTAGTATTTGATTACTTCTTTGAATGCATCACCTCCTTGTATAGATTTCCTCTATTTATGGTAGTGCCTGATTATGTCTCTCAATGCATCATCTTGTATAAATTTTCTTTATTTATGGCTACCACCCAACTTTCCATCATCAATGTAAAAGCATTGCCATGTATAGCTATCCACTAATAATGGCACAGAGCCCTTTGGTTAACATTGCTTTTATGTTGAGCTAGCATGTTGCCTTGCACAAAAAACACATCATGAGCATCGAGTTGATGTCATCATTTTCACGATCATCATGGTGTTGAGACACTAGATGTCTGAAGTGTGAAAACAAACAAGTTCTTCAATGCTATAGGATTTCAATATAAGCCTATGGGATGAGTTATTAAGTGATTTATGTGACCTATCAAAAGTAAGTCAATGAATGACATAATGTAAAGTACTAGTTCATATGCCAAACATTAAGTGACCATTATGAATATGTCAGGAATTATTTTGAGTGGTACAAGTCTTCCAAGCCAAAAAATATCAAAAAATGATGTGTTTACAAAAACATGTGTTTTCAGCTATTCTAAAAAAAACTTATGTACTCTTGCCCATGCTAGCTTATCAACTATTAGGTCTATTCACATCGATTTGAGTACCTAATGACCTTGTTTTGAGTTTGTATACAAAAGTTATGGTCAAAACAAGTGGTAGAGACATTTTTTTAAAAAATACAAGAAAAGCAAACAATAAGAATTTGGAAGGCAAAAATCATAAAAAATAACAATAAAAAGCAAGACTAAATTGTTGTAAATAGTTTTAAATAGATATATAAGCCATTGTTACAAGCCTGGGCAAATAAACAAGTGATTTACTACTACAATTAACGAGGTTGAAGTAAAAGACAAGTAAATCTACCTCTTTACGGGCTCCTTTAGTCTAGAAAGACCTACCTATGAGAGATTATTTTTGGGACTATTTTGGCAAGAGTATTTTATAGTACTTTCAAGTTTTTCTTTGTACTTGCTATTGTTATTTCTTTCAAACTGAAAGAGTGGTAATAAGCTATCATGTTAGACAAAGTTTGCCTAAGTTATCATCTTAGATGCACCATATTCATCTTGAAGGGGTTTATTACAATTGTACATAAGTGTAATACAATTACTTATTTGGTTTATTTGTTTCTTGTGTTCTATAGTATATTCAAGAGTTCTTGTTCTAGTATTTATTTCTTCCATCTATCTTCTCTTTTTCTTTATTGCTAGTGGATTTATTCCTACACCTTTCTAACCCTTGATATTTCGTGAACCTGACGTGAAAGGCCTACCTCAAAGTCTACAAGATGGGAGAGCTAGTTGAAGATGAAGTTGTTGTCAAGACAATAAATATTAAAGATTTCATGAGGACTCATGAATTATTTAAACATGTTGAGGAGGTTACCAAGGCTCTATAAGAAGTGATTGCAAAGATGAAATTTGATGGCATAAATATTTCTAGGTTTCTTTCTTCTATGCAAAGAAGGTAGAGTTAGCCAGTTTACCACCAGTGTACCAATAGGTGATATGCTGATCTATTTTACTAAGGTTGTTTGTTATCAAATTCAAACCTTCTGTTAACCTCAGCATAAGAAGAAAGTAGAAAAAGTGGAAAAGCGCAAGTTGGGTCGCTTAAAAGAGGTGGCCCAGAAGGAAATCGAACACAATGGAAGAAGCAAGAAGAGAAATGGCCGAAAGTGCAAGGGCGGCCTCAAAAGCCAAGTCAAAGGTTTCTAGAAGCTCATTTTTAAAATGCAAATGTGTCACCAAAATTTTCTAAAAGAGTTGTAGACTCCCTCTTGCGCAAATCATAAAGGGGAGAAGGGCATGGGTAAAGAGAAAGGGCAACTATAAGGGAATGGGAAAGAGGACCTTGCCATGATGGAGCTTGCATCACGAATCGTGGAGCTATCGATGTGCTTGAAGGAGGAGGGCACTCAATCGGGCATCAAGGTAAGCTCACTACAATCGTAGAGAGGGATAGCGCATCGACTATGTGAGAGGTAGCCATTAGTGCTCACTTGAAACGCTTGAAGGAATAAGCAGTTAGTGGGTCTTGGCGGTTGAGTGTGAGCTCCCATTACATTTTGGTTCTATTGCCGGAACCAATGGATTCAAGCTTGAGTACTTACGCACTTCAAATCGAGTGTCAAAGTAGAGTCAGTGCTCTTTGTAGGTAGGAAATTTGGGAGTTTCATCTTCGAAACAAGTAAGTATTTTGTGTTTTTGATGATTAGGCAAGTAGGAGAAATAATTTCAGTGCCTTACTTTTGATTTTTGTTGCATTTAGAGTACGTAGGATTGAGAAATCAAAGCGGGAATACTTTAGGGTTGCTCTTGTAAAATAGACCCGAACAGGCCACAGATCAAAAAAAAGGGAAAGAAGGAGTGCTCAAAAGAGTTTATGTCGTCAAGAGAGTGATTGGAGAGGTCGAGCCTGGGGAAGGTTTTATAACCCAAGAGACCAAGGAAGAGCTCATTTGTAGCTGTTGCATTCTGAGGGAGAGAGAGAGAGAGAGAGAGAGAGAGAGAGAGAGAGAGAGAGAGAGAGAGAGAGAGAGAGAGAGCTATTTCCCGCATTGGATTGATCGACTCAACCATGCCTTTTTAGCGCATTGTAGGTATGCATAACTCTTCGCCCTTGTCTATGGCTTTGATCTAGAGGTGCTTACTATGGAGCACATGGTATATTGTGTGATTCGAGCCAATTATTGTTGCATTGACCAAAATCATGGTGCATTCGTTCCATTCTGAGTGACGGCAAATTTGGGACGAGTCCCAGAATCGGCCCTCAACCCTCCTGTATTCGGCCATTCGGCCCACTACCACTCAAACCCCCACTGCTCGGCCCACTTGGTTCGGCCCGAATAATCGACCATTTGAACCAACCTGTCATTCGGCCCACTTGACTCGGCCCTCGGACAACCCAATCGGACGGTCCAAATTGTACACTTGGTCGAGTTGCATTCGGTCCTCGTCCACTCGGACAAATCAAATTGGCTATCATTCGGCCCTTGCAATTCAGACCTATTGGGCCGAATCTAGATTTTTTCAAAATTTTGACCAAAAGGCCTTGGCTAACCCAAACCATTGTCGTACAAACTCCCGAAGGCAACACAGATGCTTAGGACACCTCTAGCACAAGAAATAGCCAAATCAACTAAATGTGGACATTGAAGTGACTCTAGTCAACCAACCAGTAGTCCAAGCCACTAAGTAGCACCAGACTGAGGCATAGACCCCCAAACGGATCCTGATCAACCGAAATGATGCAGGACAAACCTAGGACCAATAAGAACGGCTAGAATTTGGGCTTGTAGCTTATCAAGACAAATTTGTAAACGAGAGTGTGAGAGTTGTGTAGTCACTCTGCCTTCTCACTTGTACTATTTTCCAACACTTAAAGTACACCTAAGAAAATCCAAAAGCTTGATTGTGCACGGTGCATGGAAAAGAGTACAGACATACTAAGTGACTATAAATTGAGGATTGTTCATAAATAACAAGGAACTCACCCAAACATAACCCAAGAACGAACCCACCACTAGGAGAAGACCTGGAGACATAGTCGGGTGATCGAAACCCCAAGTGTAGGACCAAGCAGAAGATGTAACAAGGAAGCCAGGAGGAACATACACCATTGGAGGAGTGGATCTATTCTATCTAATCAATCTTATTGACAACTTGGTGGAGAGAGACACTGTGGACATGGCAGAGACAAGCACTAACCACGAGCAGAAGATGCAACAAGGAAGCCAGGAGGAACATACACCATTGGAGGAGTGGATCTATCCGATCTAATCAATCTTATTGACAACTTGGTGGAGAGAGACACTGTGGACATGGCAGAGACAAGCACTAACCACGAGCAGTGGGACGAGGAGCTCAACCTAGGTAGTCTCCCAATAGCAATCCAGGGGCTAGTCGCAAATTATGATCTATAGGCCGGGACAGGCCGCCACTGTAGGATGTTCAAGGATGTCATAATAGACCTAGGGGAGGAGAGGAGACTAGTGCATGAAGATTTGCAAAGCCTAGTGATCTAGAATTAGGAGCAGCAAGTCAGGAGCTTGTGGCAAAACATGGAAGTGCATGAAATTCAGAAGGTGCTTGTACTAGCAAACAGGAATAGGATAGGTCTCGATGTTGAGAGGGAAAGAGCGCTAGAAAAAGATATTACATTGAGTGAGCTTCTCATGAAGTGACTGTTAGACAATGCTTCCGCTGAGTGAAGTGCCACTGCAATGCCGACCTCATTGCTTGCATGATTAGGGGTTACTCATGGCTCCAAGAGCCAGTCTAAAATCTCGATAGTTGCAAAGCAACTAGACGAAACGATGACCCATATAGCTTCGTAGAACAATTTAAGCAAGTCTATGAGGCCAACGGCCTCACTGATCTTATTTTGCGCTCACAAGCTTTTGGTCTGTGCTTAGGAGATAAGGGTAGGACTTGATACATGAGTCTAGATGCTGCCAAGAGAACTAACTTTAATAACCTCAAGAGTCTCTTCATTAAGAGATTCTCGAAGGCTAGGTACTCCAACAACTTGCTAGTGTAGCTAATGAATGTCAAGCAAAGGGATAAGGAAGATATCCGAGATTACGTGGCCCACATGAGGAGTCTCCTCAAGAGAATCCTAACTGCCGAGTGACCAGCCGAGAGACTAGTGTCCATAGTGTTCATTAATGGAATACGAAGCAAAGAACTCTACAAGGCCTTTGCCAACAACTCGAGCTTATAGCGAGATCCGGTGACGAGGGTCTTTGAAGAGGCCATTAGAGTGGACGACTAGCTCAAGGAGAGAAACTCCAGGAGCTTGAATCAAGAAGAGACTGCCTCTAGGAATTCCGAGAGAGCTGCAATGACAAGCAAAAGATCAAGCCCAGGTACTCAGGATAAAGGCAAAGGCACTGACTCAAGCCAAGAGCTAGCAGAGATGAAGATAGAGCACTAAACTACAAGAGATGATGAGATGGCCAATGCGCCCTCATGTCCAAAGCGTGTATTGTGGTAGGAACCACCTACTAGCTGAGTGTCAGGACCCTTAGTCCTCCCAACCTTATGCCAATTGTGGTAGGTTTGGCCACAATGCCATGCATTGCAGACTGCCGAGGAGACTCCAGTACTCACAACCATATAATCCACCATATCTAGCAAATAGGCCACCAAACTTCTTTGGAAGGGGAGCCCCATTGGCTCTCTTCGCACCAAATGATGCCAAGCCAGCCATTCCTAGAATGGAGATAAACCCTACGGGCATACCTAGACCACTTGGACCCTATGTAGCCCATCCACCAAGTGATGCTCCAATCCATTGCATGGAGGAGCTGAATGACGAAGAGCCTTACGTACACCCTTACATCTCGTATGACAAAGAGGGCAATGTGATCCTTATGGACTACCGACCAGTACCAGTGATGGGGTTAGTTAGAGGGAGAGGAGGCTTAGGAGGGCAGACTCAAGAGCCATGGACTTACAGTCATCCGTGACATATTTCTTTGTGCTGCCCTGAAAGAATGGGAGTAAGCAAAAAATCGAAACAAGACTGATCAGAGATGCGTTGAATGCAGAATCATACACCTCTTTCTTAATTGCCCTAGACAAAATCCCTCCTCTAACTCGACGAATGAGTCATCAGCCCCATTGGGGTTGTTCCGTGTCGAGACACTCAATGGGGAGGCCATGCTTATCCCATTGCATGTCATGACCCTCGCACAGACAAAGCAAGTTGGCATATCATTGCCAGGACCTAGAAACTTAGATGCAACCTCAATCAGAAAGAGGAGCCGTAGGAGAAGGAGGAAGAAAGCAAACGCAAAGGTCATGCTAAAAATAGAGAGTGCCACAATGCTCCTGTGAGAAAGAAAGTGACGGATGCAGAAGCAGAAACGTTAGCCCCAAGGACGGCTGAGAAGGGAAGTGCAAAGGTCACGGAGTACCCCAATCCAAAGCGCCAACTCAAAGCCATCGAAAAGGTGAAAGAGTGGGTGAAAGAAGCCCATGAAAACCTAAAAGACACCGAGCCCATATTGGAGGACAAGATCAATGGTCTCTCAAGCATAAGCATACCGGTGTCGCCTCCACAACCAAAAGTGAGAGATGTGACTGCACCACAAGGAGTGCTGCATGAACAAAGCCTAAACACTACAGGCCAACAAAAAATCAGCCAAGGCCATTTGCTCGGAAGTGCAGGGATAGGAGAGCTGCATGCAGCTAGCAATCTCCTCATCTCATTGATAACCACCCTTGTGACGATGAGCCTAGGAGATTTGCTTAGGCAGCATCTACCGTTATGGCAAGAGTTGAAAAGGTGGGTTGAAGGATCAATGGGGCAAGGTACCACCGACTTGCACGAACACAATGCAAAAAAGCAGATACCGAGTCTAACGGTGCACTTAGTGCCAAAATCCTTACACGTCAATGTTTTCTGGGAGGGCACTAAAACACATGCAATCTTATCGGTCTTAGCTCTAGGCGATACCACAAGGAAAGAAATTGTAGACATGGGAGCGGGAGTCAATTTGTTGAGCCATGCAATGCTTAAGACCTGGGGTAACCCACCAGTCGAGACGGTAAGGTCCTGGCTAATGGAACAAAAGTGAAGCCATTTGGTGTGTTAAAGAATTGGCCAGTAAAAATCATAGGAGTCCAATTCTCGGTTGGTTTTATAGTCATGAAGGGAGTGGACTATGATATCCTGCTAGGCCATGACCTTGGATGCGCAATGCGAGAGTCATAGAAAACTGGGGCAACAAAATGATCTTACTAAGCAATCGAATGGAAGCAGTAAGAGTAGAGATGGACACCTCAAAGACCACACCGGTCAACCTAGATGCCATCTCCACTTTGCTAAAGGGTGGCAGCCAAAATAGAAAATCTTATGGGCCATTGACTAAGTATATCCCTTGCTTTGAGGACGAGCGAGACTGGATGCATGTCCTTGCTACAATTGACCCATCGTTCTCAGACAACAAGGAATACGAGCAAGCCATTAAAGTAGTTAGCAAGACTTGAGAAGATCCCTCAGTGGCAATCCACATGATGGCTAGGAGCGCGCAAAGAGGACCCAACCCGATCTCATTTCAAGTATCGAACAATAGACGAGAGCTCCATGAGATCCTAGAATACCTGGCCAACAAGTTAGCTGGCAACCCATCGGTAAACCTTAAACCACACAAAGATCTCTTAAACAAACCCAAGTGTTGATGGACCAAAGTGGATGACTTAAACTTAATGTACAATTAGACCTTAGTCACACTGACGAGAGGGACGTGACATGTCAAGACCTAGGAGATTATGACCACTCGGACAAAGATAGCTCTAACGACGAATATGAGGAGTCTTGTTCCTTTAGTGAGACGAGAGTGAAGGGGAAATTGACATGATAGAATATGACATGGAGGGAAAGGTGATAGAGCAAATATGAGCAGACTCCAAGCCACGCAAGGGAAATGCCTTTAGAATCAAAAGAGGAGTCATGCACATGGATTGCAATTGCACCTGGTTGGAGCACGTAGGTGCAATAGACTTTGAGCAAGCCGGCCTAGCCCAAGCAAGTGCTGTGCCATTGCTTAAGACAGATTCACCCATCATCGGAGTTACAACCACTGAGAGAGACTCCCTCTTCTAGCAAAGTTGAAGAGTTCGATTTCCAGTCAGAAGTAAGCTCAGATAGTGATCCCGAGATACCTCAACCTTTCAAGACTAGACACACCAAGGGGGACTTACCCGTCCACCTCAGGCACCGTAGATTAAAGGAGGGAAGAAGGAAACAACCTAAGGACATGCACACAGAGGAGCAAAGAACACCGCAAGACCTACTGAGGAGATTCACCAAGTTCAAGAAAGGTGATAGGGTAGTGATCTTGATGGGAGCCAAACACCAGGGGCAAGTAAGTGAACCAATAGAAGGACCCACCAAGGTCAAGGAGGTCAATTTAGCCAAGGAGGGGGAGACACCCTGACCTGTCTTTATAGCCAATGACCTGACTAAGGGAGAGGAAGCAAGTCTCATTTTTCTCTTGCAAGAGTATATAGACATCTTTGCTTGGTCCCTGGAGGAACTCAAGGGGGTAGATCCAAGTGTAGTGACTCACAATATACCCATGACACCTGTCGCAATGGCAGTCAAGCAACGACTGTATCCCATGAATCCAAAGCATGCCCACACTATCAAGGAGAAATTGATAAGCTAATGAGAGCAAGATTCATCTATGAGATTGAGCACACAAACTGGGTCTCACCCATAGTCATCGTACAAAAGAAGAACATGAAGATCAAGGTGTGCAGCAACTACAAAAAGGTAAACACGGCTACGAAGAGAGATAATTATCCATTGTCGTATACTGATCACATGCTTGGAAGAGTGCTGGTAAAGAGACCTACAGTTTCCTAGATGGCTTCTCAGGGTACAACCGGGTGCAAGTACACCCTAACGATGGGCACAAGACCGCTTTTGCCACTAAGTGGGGAGTCTTTACCTACATAATCATGCCCTTTGGGTTGACTAACACAGCATCTACCTTCCGGAGGCTCATATGTGCTATATTCAAGGATATGCTTAGGAAGGAGTTAGAGGTTTTCATCAACAATCTGTGTGTTCACTCCACTTGGAAGGAGCACGTAGACAAACTCCGAGTTGTCTTTGAATGGCTTCTACATGAAGCCATTCAGGTTCACCTCATTGAAGGACTTGGCAGCAATGCTTTCTAGCATTGGCACATTGATTTTTCCCATCAATGAATTGTACCTTTGGCTGGAGAACAATGTGTGCACCATTTTGGCCTGTAGTTGGACTTCAAGGTCAACGATGTCAACTAAGCCTATGGAATTGTTGGTGTGGACCATCACTTTGTCCATTCCCAACATGCCCTACACGTCCCTTTTTGACCGACTTTCAACTTTATTAGGCAGGCCCATTGCTTTCTGCACCAACTCGAGACTCAGCTCGATTTCCACCTGGCGGGTTTCATTCTCTTAACGCACCGTGATGGTGCAATGGTTCTTGTTGAAAGTCTAGAGGAATTATATGCACTTCTCATAGTCCACGGCTTGGCCCACCTTCTCCACATACTTTTGTAGCCTACACTACTTCACAATTTGCTTGATGGATGGCTCCTCCATGATTATGTCTTCCAAATTCAGGATGTGTCTAAATTTAAATTGGTTATAGGCCCTTATCTCCATTGAGAGGTCATACTTTGCCTACTCTTACTCCAAGAACGGTAGCTTACTGGTTATCTCCTGTCCTGCCATTGTAGGTGCTTGTCATGAAGCCATAGCCCACCATCAGTATTCTTCATATAATTTTTGCGGAGAGATGTGTAGGAGATGAAAGAAATGCTTACGAAAACTGAAATGCTTAAATATAAAAATAAAATTTTTCTTTAATTAGTCCATGCATTTCACAAAGATTTTTGACACTTTTACTCAATCATGAGTTGATTTTTACACATTTTTTTCTGTTTTTGAACGTTGACTAAGGTTTTAGGAATTGTTTGTATGTTCTACACCTTGTATATTCCATTATGTTTCGCCCGTAGAGATGAGAAAGATCCTTCCTAGGATTAGAGGTTGAAGGGTGGAGACCATTCAGTGCATGCTCACTGTGTTTCCCTCTAGCATGAGCCAATCGTAGAAGTTCAAGTTGTATTCCATTTGAGCATAATGGTCCATGTCAAAAAGTCGGATGCTTGCATGGGTGAGGTAAGTGAGAACATCTGTGAGGAAATCACTGGAGTCCATTCGGCTAGCAATGTGTGGCTCCTCCTAATCAACGTGTGATCTAAGTAGGGGTGAGTCATGATGTGCTCTTTGAGGGGCCGATTGTAGAATGGTGGTCAACACCCTATAGGAGGTTGGGGCTATGTAAGTTGGGCCGTATTCCAAGGTCCTAATTGCACGTCTCTACTCAGCATTGGTCATGATTTGGTAGCCTTCTTGCTCCCATTGGAATCTGAGAGCATACCATTGTCGCAAGAAAGAGGATTCATTAGTAGCTAGCTATTTCAGCTTCACAATTTCTTGGTCAGTGGGGCAAGGGTCATACCCTTCGCATAAGATGTAATGAGGTGTTTCTTGCATGCTTGTTCGCACGGGAAATCTCGGTGTCTGCGAGTCTCTCAGTTTCCTAGGGAGTCTTAATGAATATAAATTTCAATTCTTCCCATGAGCAAGGTAGCGTGCATACCTCCATTGCTAAAGGCTTGTCTAAGAAACCTAGGTCTAATCAGTCATAGCTTTTAGCAAGTGCAGTAAACATGGCATCCAAATATTGAAGGCAACCAACCAAGTTATCCTCGATATTTTTAGCTAAATCTGCGGCTAAAGCAAGGATCGATCATTGTTCGTAAGAAGGTTTAAGGCATCCTGTTGGGGGATGGGGTTTGATTGGACCCAACAGCTCAGCGATGGCTAATGTCTATGGTTGTGGCTGCTCCAGAGTGTGCGGTTTGGCCTCTCGTGCGCTAGGCTTGGTTTGGGATTTTGACTATGTATTGTCATATGTCTATGAGGCTTGAATAGCACTAATAGTGTTGGGTTGAGTTGATTTGGAGTTAGCAAGCTTCACTTTTAGTCAATAGACTCGTTGAGGTGTTGTCGGGTCAACAGTGTGGGGCTTTGGGGGCTTCGCAGCTTGAGCTTTTTACGATTTTAGTGCCTACTGATCTAATCCTACAACTTTATGTGGTCAAGTTTGAGGGTGGCGTTTGAATAGTGTTGCTGGCCATCTTGGCTTTAGGTACCCATATCCAGGCACTGCTCTCGTAATAACCTTGCGCTTGCAATAAGGTCTTAGGAACCCATCACAACTTGAACGTTTGCGGTTCCTATAGTTTCTTCGTTGCCTCCTAGGTTTCGAGTGTGAATTCCTAGGCTTCCGAGGTCATGATTGCATGCTCCTAGGCTTCCAGTGTGAGTTCCTAGGCTTCTGAGGTCGTGATTGCATGCTCCTAAGTGGCAATCCTTGATGTTTAGGCACCCACTTGAACTGTGGTTCAAGGGCCTTAGCTTTGATCTCAACGACGTGCTGACAGTATGGCATGGCAAGTTGGGATGAGTCTCGACCCCCCTCCTTAGACTTGGTGGTGGGTTTCTCTACCAGTGGCCTCATGGGCTCTAATGGGGCCGCACTGCCCTTGGTTGAAAGCCATGACTATTCGTACATTGCCGATAGTAAGGTGAATACATTGTGAGTCGTAGTTGACATTATAGTATGCTTGCTTTTTAAATGAGCGTCCTAACAACGATTCTTGACCAGCATCCTTTGCATTCAGCAATACATAAAAAATTATGGGTATGCTTTCAGTCCCGATAGAGGATGCGACTTTGCACTTTCCTAAAAGGGTATACAATTGGCTCCCAAATGGACTAAGTGTGGCATTGGTAGGCTATAGTTGTGGGCAGCCAATTTGAGTCGAATAATTATGAGTTAAGATATTGAAATCAGCTCCCTCATCGATCAATCCGTTAAAGATATGTGTCTGTTGGGCAATGACCGTTATGCACAAGTAAGTAGGTGCTACTACCTCTTCATCTTCCTCCTCAATTTTTGTTATTGTGGCAACTTGGGCTTTCACAGGGGACTCTAGCATGGGGGGTTCGTGTAGTGGATGTGTGGGAGGGTAGTACTTCTTTAAGTAGCTACCATTGAAGAAGCCTATGCCCTCTCCATCGAGGGTCTCAAGCTGCATTTCTTTCTCATTAGTGACTAAGGCCCAATTGTACATTAAGTTCAAGTTGTGCACCTTGGTTCATTGCCACTTGGGTTCATCCAAGAGATCCTTAAGTGATTTAAGATTTGCAGCTCGGTTACCAACTAATTTGTCTATCAGGTGCTCTAAGATCTCGTGGAGGTCTCATTTGTTGTTTGGGACATGGAATGTGACAGAGGCGGATCACCGATGTGAGCTCCTAGCCATCATGCAAATTGGTACTAAGGGCGTGTCTTTGGGCTCCTTTCATGACTATAAAGTCCACAAAGAATTGGACTCCTACGATCTTCAATGGCCAAATTTTCAGGACTCCAAATGGCTTTACTTTCAGTCCATAGGCCAGTGTGATGTTGAATAGCATCCTCCATAGGTGGGTTATCCCAAGCCTGGAGTATTGCATGGCTAAGCACACTAACTCTTGCTCCTGTGTCTACAATCCCTTTCCTCATGGTATCACCTAAAGCTAGGACCAGCAAGACCGCGTGCATTTTAGTGCCTTCCCAGAAAGCTTTAACATACAAAGACTTGGATACTGAGTGCAATGTCAAGCTTGGTATTTGCATTATTGCATTGTGGTATTGCAAGTCAACGGCAGCTTGCTCCATCGATCCCTCCACCCATTGCTTTAGCTCCTACCATAGGGTCGGATGCTACCTAAGTAGATATCCTATGCTCAGAGTTACAGGGGTGGTCACTAGCATTGTGAGAAGGTTACTAGCCGCTTGATCTCTCATAATTCTACACTTCTTGGCCAATGGCATTGACTAGTTTGTTGGCCTGTGGCATTCAAGCTATATCTAGGCACCACAATTTGAGGTGCAGACACATCTCTCAACCATGTGGGAGAGACTGATGTGCTTATGCTAGAGAGATCGTCGATCTCATCCTCCAAGATGGGCTCAATATCCTTTAGGTGTTCTTGGGCTTCTCTCACCCACTCCTTGACCTTTTCTATGGCTTCGAGTTGGCACTTCAAGTTGGGATACTCCCCTACCTTAGCACTTCATTTCTCAGCAGTTTTTGGAGCAGATGTTTCTGCCTTAGCGTCCATGACTTTCTTTTCGACACGCAATGCCATTGCGCTTTCAGTTTTCAACTTGACCTTCGCTTTGCTTTTCTTGTTTCTTCACCTATGACTTTTATTTTCAATTGAGGTTGCATCCATGTTACTAGGTCCTGATAATGATATGCCAGCTTGTGTCATCTATGCGTAGGTCATAACATGCAACGAGATGGGCGTGGCTTTCTATCAAGTATCTTGACGCCAAACAACCCCAATGGAATTGATGGTACAATTGCTGAACTAGAGGATGGTCTCCGCATAGGGCAATCGGCAAAAAGGTGGGTGATTCCACACTTACTGCACCTGAGATTAACATTGTCTCAATTGGCTTTCTCCCTCTCGGAGAAGCATGAAGAGATGTGTCCCAGGTGACCACAAGTCCTCCGCTCTTGGGTCTACTCTCCTAAACCTCAACCTCTCCCTCTTCCTAATTCCATCACTAACACTAGTCAATAATCCATGAGAACTAGATTGCGCTCTTTGTCATATGAGACATAGGGGTTCACATAAGGCTCCTCATCATTCACTTCCTCTATGTAGTGGACTGGTGTGTCACTCGATGGATGGGTTACGTAAGGTCAATGTGGCCTAGGTATGCCAGTGGGATTGATCTCCATCCTAGGGATGACTGGCTTTGCATCGTTAGGTGCCGAAAGGGCCAACGGGGTTTCTCTCCCAAAGAAATTCAGAGGCCTATTCCCTACGTAAGGCTAGTTGTAAGGTTGTGAGTATGGGAGTCTCCACAATAGTCTGCACTGCATGACATTATGGCTGAACCTTCCACAATTGGCACAAGGTCAAGACCTAAGGTCCTAAATCTCAGCTGGAAGGTGGTTTTTGCCACAATACACGCATTGGACATGTGATCGCATAGGTCTCCTCATCATTTATTGTAGTTTGGCTAGCTCCATTTTCATCTCTGCTAGCTCTGGGCTTGGGTCAGTGCCCTTCCCTTTACCTTGGTTGCTTGGGCCTAACCATTCACTAGATGTCGTTGCCCTTTCTAGGGTTCTATAGTCAACTTCATCTCAATTTGAGCTCTTGGAGCTTCTCTCCTTGAGCTAGTAATGCACTCATATGGCCTCTTCAAAGACCCTAGCTAGTGCGTCTCTTTCCAAGTTTGAGTTGCCTGCCAAGGCCTTGTAGAGTTCCTCACTATGTATTCCGTTGATGAACATTGCGAACACCGCTCTCTCGATGGGTCGCTCATTAGTGGGAATTCTCTTATAGAGACTTCATATGTAAGTAATGTAGTCCTCCGTAATGTCCTCTTTGTCCTCCCTGCTGCTTGCCATTCATTAGCTGCACTATAAGATTATCCGAGTACCCGACCTCTGAGAATCTCTTAATGAAGAGACTCCTGAGGTCATTGAAATTTTTGCACTCCGCAGCATCTAAGCTTGTGTACCATGTCCTACCCTTATCACCTAAGCATAGACCAAAACCTTGTGAGTACTCAATGAGATCTGTGAGGCCGTTAGCCTTGCAAACTTGCTCAAATCGCTCTACAAAACTATATGGCTTGGCTAGTACTTGTCTAGTTGTTTCATTGTTGTGAGGATTCTCAACTAACTCTTGGAGCCCTAGGCAACTCCTAATCTTACAAGCAATGATGTTGCTAGTGCTACTACGCTTTGTTCTGTTGACGTGTTGTCTATTAGTCATTTTGTGAGAAGCTCGCTCAACGTTAAATCTACCTTTAGCACTCTTTCCCTCTTTGCATTCGGTCCTGTTCAGTTTCTATTTGCTAGGGCTAGCATGGACTTCTTGCATTTCAATGTCCTACCGCAATATCCTAGTCTGTTGTTGCTGGTTGTATGCTGCTATGCTTTGCAAGATTTTTCGCGCCAGCTTTCTTTCCTCCTCAAGTTCCACTATGATGTCCTCTAACTGTCTACCATGGTGGGTCAGCCTGGTTTGTGCATCGTATTTATTCACCATCCGCTGATTTCGACCAGAAAATCTCCTATGTTGAGTTCTTTGTTTCTATGGTTTATACTAGGTTCTGCCATATCTAAGATCTCCTACTCCACTAAATTGTCGATGAGGTTGATCAAGTCAGCAAGCAATGTCGTGTTCCCAATGGCATTGCTCCTTCGATGCGTTTGGCCTTCCGTGTGGTGCATGTCACTTGGTCCTACCAATTGGGGTTACTTGATCACCCGTCTAGGTTTGAGGGTTGTCTTTTATTGGTGGGTTTGTTTTTCTCATTAAGTTTGAGTATGTTCCTTTTTATTTACAAATAATCCTCAATTTATGTTCACTCAATGTATGTGTGGTGCTCTTTTCGGTGCAATGTGCAAAATCAGTCTTTCAATTTTTCCAAGTGCACTTCAAGTGTTCAAAACAATGTGGGTGCAAACACGATATAATGAATACAACTTCCGCATTCTAGTCTGATTTCTCGGCTCAATAGGGCCTTATTTTCAGTCACATCACTAGCCACTCTATCTGGTCTATAGGGTCTTTGCACGCTACTTAGCTCGATCAAGGTCGAATGGGGGTCTGAGGGTCAATTCACGTATCTAAAAGGGGCTAAAAGCTAACGTGACTCTCAACAATTGTGTTTAGCCATCCAGCTACAATTTCTATGGTCAATTGCACATGTAAGGCTTTTGAAGCCTTCCCCGATTGCGGGAGGGGCTCTACTTTGTCGAGATGCACTAAATTTGTCTATTCTCTTGTCCAAAAAAATTTTGCCTACTTTTGCAGTGTCCAATCCCCAGAATCAAACGTCTACTTTTCAAGTATCTGATTTCCATGCATTTGATTCTAGCATCCAATTGTTCTACATCTAATTTAGACTAGTCCGATTATAGTGTGTTTGAGTGGCCAATGGCTGAGTGCCCGAGTCTAATTCTAAAAGTGTCTGATATTGTGATACATCCAATCGTCTGAATCGGACAGGGTGAATGCCTGATTGGACAGGCAAGGGGCAGTATGATTTTTGGGATCAGACATGGAGCATCCGATTGGATAGGTAGAGGAAGTCCGAACATCTGATTGGGTAGAATCAGACATTTGACTGTTTGATTCTGGGAATCAGACCCTATGGACCGTATTTGATTCCGATGGCACGCAAACAACGATGACAAAAAATCGACTTGTGGCGAAGATTTTGGTCACACCAACATGCAAGGAGCTCCAAAATGCAAGAATGGATACATAGGAGGGTTCTATGTACCTAGTACGTGCAAAAAACTCATGTGGAAGTCGATTGATTCACACAAAGTACAAGCTCTGTGTGTGTGTGTGTGTGTGTGTGTGTGTGTGTGTGTGTGTGTGTGTGTGTGTGTGTGTGTGTGTGTGTGTGTGTGTGTGTGTGTGTGTGTGTGTGTGTGTGTGTGTGTGTGTGTGTGTGTGTGTTGAAGGTGCAAATGAGCTTCCCCCTTGCCCTCTAGGGCCTTAGACCCTTTTTCTGCTCAGCCTTGACCTCTCCCATCACTCCTCTTCTGGTATTAACACATCTAAGTGCTCTTTTTTTCCATTTTTCCCTTGTTTGGGCCTGTTTTACAACAAAAACCCTAAATCGATTCACTTTAATGTCTTGATCCTATCCTACTCTAAATGCAACAAAAATCAAAACCAATTATTGGAATGATTTATCCTACTTGTCTACTCATCCAAAACCCAAAATACTTACTTGTTTTGAATATTAAAAACCCCAAATCTCCTACCTATATCAAGCATCAGTTCAAGGATGCAACCCTACTTCAACACTCTATTTGAGGTGTGCAAGTGCTCAAGCTTGAATCTGTTCATCTCGACAATGAAACCAAAATGTAGTGGGAGCTTACGCTCATCCACTAAGACCCGCGAACCACTTATTGCTTCAAGTGTTTCAAGCAAGCACAAATGGCTATCTCTCACCTAACTGACACACCTTCGATCCTACAAGGGTATAGTGAGCTTGCCTTGATGCTCGAATGAATAGCCTCCTCCCTCAAGCAAGTGTGTAGCTCCATGATTCAAGATGCGAGCTCAAGCAACCTCAAGCCTCCACCTCCAAGCTCCATCCTCCATAGCTGCGCGCAAGAGAAGAGAAGAGAAGAGATGAGATGAGATGAGATGATGGAGAGCTTCTTCTCCAAGATCCCTCACCCTCACACACTCACTCTCTCACTCCCTCACACTCCCTCTCTCAAGCACACACAAGCAAGCAAGAAGGAGAGAAGAAGAGAAGAAAAGAGACCACTTTTAACACACACCAAAGAATGAGCTCCTCATTCACTTTTTAGGTTTATATACAAACCCTAAATCCCTTGGGCACCCATCCCCTTTTTTACATGATCAGGCATCTTGCCAAGGTCCTCTTTCCATATTCCCTTCTAGTTGCCTTATCCCTTCACCTATGTCCGTTTAGACTTTATAACTGAGCCTAGCACTCTTATAAAATGAATCACATTGCGCCTTGTGCTTTCCTTGTGAGAGCCCTTGGAGGCTCTCCTTCATCCTTGAGAGAGCACCTTGCTAGAATGTTTGGTGCTTTCCTTCATCCTTGAGAGCATCTTGTTAGAATGTTCAGTGCTTTCCTTCATCCTTAAGAGCACCTTGCTAGAATCTGCGATGCTCTCCCATGCTTTTTCTGAGCTTGCCTTCTCCTCCAGTTTTCTTGCCTGGGCAGAATGAGTTTCTTCATTCACTTTTTGACTTGGACTTCCTTGGTTTTCCTTTGCTTCTTTTTTACTACATGGTCTGTGTCCGTGACATATCTTGTAACAAAAATGTAAAGAAATGTTTTTAATGGTTAAACAAAAAAGGAAAGCAATTATTGCTTTCCATAAAACTCAAAATCCTAAAGCTTTTGAGTGTGAGAGATGACTATAAAAACCTCCATGACTTAGAGTAAGGGGCCCTTCCCTTCATCAAAAAACTTGTCCATTGAGAGAAGAGAGAGGAGGGTCCCATACAAGTGTATGGATACTTATGTGTGTTGATCGAACTTTCAAAAACACACATGCTGAAGGGTCAAAGTATTGTAACAACCCCAAAGAGGTACAAAGTGATTTATTTTTTTTGGACTCAAATTTTTATGTTTTTAAGTTTGTTGATGCCCTACTTAGTGTTTGATCTTGGAGTATTTAAGACTATAAGAGGCATATTTGTTCGTTTGTGCTGGTGTGTTGATTGTCTTGAGGTTATAAAGAGTCAAAAAATTTTATTGTAAGTTGTCCTTCGACAAAGTCAATCTCCTAACCAACACTCCTCGAAGTCTCGTTTTTGCAGGTTGTGTGAGAAGAAGATTCTTTGTATTTTTGTAGATGATAGATTTCCAAGCTCCATAAGTAATGAGAATTGAACACAAGTACTAGTTCCATCAAAGACCCTCACAATGAGGATAAGAGTGTGGTCATAGTAGAGCAGCAAAGAGAATTTGACCTTCAACTAGCTATGTGGGGCATTAACAATCTAAAGTTCTAATATTTATAGACAAATATGGCATGATAGGGAAGTTAATGAAGCAATGCATACTCGGATCTTATGCCAAGGTAATCAACGGACCTACCCACATGATCGCTTGTATAGACTTTGTTTGAAATTACAATCCTAACACCAAGTCAAGTTTACTCAAGATTTGGATAGGTAACAAGCAAAAGATTTTCCAAGTTTCAAACACACCACAACTAATAGAACATGCCATACATATTAGGCAATAAATTGGGAAATATGATAAGGCAAAGAGAACCCTCACTATACTAACTTGAAGCACATCAAGGTGGGCTACTATTCATAGAGCTATATGTGAGAAGGACTTGTAGAGGTTTTCCACCATATATTTACTTATAATAGAGCTAGTTCATACACCGCTAGATTGTGTTCTACTATTAGATGAGTAGGAAGAGGTTCCAAATGAGACTTTGGTTAAGATAGAGGGCTAAGATTGTAGTAGCATATGATTTTAATGTCTATCAAGAGCCTTTATGTAAACAAAATTTTCCCATAAAAAAGTGTAGACACTCATTAGGATAGGGCAAACATAACATGCAAATGCCTAAATCAACAAGATATAGGAGTGTTTAGCGAAGCCTTGGAAGGAAGCCTAGAGACGGATGGAAGCTATAACTAGAATGGCAATGCACTATCCTAGAGGAAGATGAGCATTGCCTAGTTCACTTGTGCTATTCACTTCCATGTGAACAACTTATTGTGCTTTATTGCCCATATCCTAGAAGGTGCGATATAGTATGTAAATCAAGCTTCATGGGAGGTGTAACTTCCCAAAATTTCCTAACATGTAACCTACAGTACCTAAAAAAATCTATTTGCTCCAACTAAGATATCCTAAACCACCCATCAACAAATTCATTAAAAATTCAATAGTTGCTTAAATCCCTCATTCTTACGACATGCAACTATCCTCAACTCTCTTGATAAAATCATTGCAACAAAAGCCCACTCCTACCACCCTTATTCTTTAAACAAATGTCATGATTATTGTGTTGCCATAGCATGAATGCATCTCTAACATTACACATGCTATCCTACTATATTGCTCTACTAGAAGACATCATGGATAGATGGTTTGCCTACTATACATGTTATTTCTATCTAAATTATAATATCAAACTACAAGAATTTTTGAAGAAGTGCCTTCTCAACAAGGAATGTTTAATATTCACTCTACAATCACTCCTTGAATCATTAGCATCATGTATTTATGAGAGAGAGAGAGAGAGAGAGAGAGAGAGAGAGAGAATGCTCCAACCTAGATAGATGCACTCATATTCATTGTGCACAAGGGTCCTCAAGTTAGATACACTTGGTGTCCTTGTTTGATCAGCCCTGTCTCTAATCCCCTAGCCCCTTTTTCCCTCAATTCACAGTGTTCAAGGTACATCAAATGTAAGACCTCAAGGGCCTTCTCAATCTACTTGTCACCTTGAGCTTAACATTGCATAACCAACCTTACACCAATTGGGTCCTTAAGTGTGGAACAACACTTCATGATTGCTTAGACTTTGACCCATCTCCTAGTTGCAGTTGTATAAGCATACTTGGCACTGGATAGTAAGGTAGTCAAACCCCCATGGGGAGAGCACAATTGGTTGTGAGTATCACTGAAGACCAACTAAGAAGACCCATTAACATCGGTGACCTAACACCTTTCACTCTTCTCTCTTCACTTCTTCTTCAATAGTACCACATGATGACCCTATTTCTATCATCATTCTTTAATCAATTAGCAAATTACCACAAGCAATATCTTCATTGACAAAGATAACCACCATTGCTTTAACAAAAATAATACCACCACAACCATTCAAGCATTCCTATGGATGATGCAAGCTCCTACATTCTAAGTTTGATAGTGAGTGCCAAGGGACTGGCACTTGTCTAAGCAGACGATAATGTTAATAGCATATGTAGAAGGGTAAAGTCACAACAAATCAAAGCAAATATAGAAGGACAAAGTCAATATGAGATCAAACTTAAAGTATCAAAATTTATTTTGGAAGAAGGATTAGTTTTTCAAGCTTTGCTATATTATTTTAGGCACTTACAATCTATTCTATGTCTGGTACCATTATTTTTGTAATTTGTTGTGAGAGTCGAGATCACTCTTGTGCAAGTTGTAGTGCTTCCCAATGATGGATTGACAACCCACAATGTCAATCCACAACGGATGTGAAGGTTGCAAGCATATAGTCTATTCATACTAGCATAGACTATGTCCAATTAACAAAGTTTGAATCATTAATCAAGAGAAGGATTGGTTATGAGCCATAAGAGTGGGTAGATATCCAACTTGAGTGAAAACCCTAATGCTAATTGAGAGCACTATAAACCCTAACCATAGTCCCAATTAAGAGGGCTACCTCTAATTTTTCATTCATAAAAGGTAAAAAGTGGATGGAGCACACTATTCATGTGTATACAAACTTTGAGTAACAACTGTTATTGGTTCTATTCTTCTATCTTGTGCAACCATTCCTTAAGAGTAAGAAGGAGAGATCAGGGTGGCAAAAAAGCATGTAGTCATAAAAAACGCAATGCATGATTTTATGCTTTCTTAGCAAAGCACCAAGTTGTGTTCATGTGCCATGTCATAGTAGAACCTTTTTGTTAAAAAAATAAGTGTTTTCCTTGTAGTCAACCCTTGGTCTTTTGATGCAACTAGATTATGCCTAATTTTAATGTAATAAGTCATCTCATTGGCTTATAGAGACATCCAAGATGGTAGCTTCAAATCTCTAGTCCACGGTGAGTTCAAAAGCCTTGTAATTCCAACTTCAACTATCATAATTGTGACTCCAAGAAAAGACCATGCTATCCATGGAGAAAAAAGAGTTCTGTCCTAGAAAACCAACATTATTACAATAAAATCCTGGACTCCTTGTGCTATTAAAGTACAAAACCATTCCTAATGTCTCTCATTGTGGCTAAAAATACAAGTGTGTTCAATTTCCTTAGCCGAGTTTTAGATCTCAAAAAAACTTCTTATTATGTTTGAGTTTTGCATTTTTTGAGTTATGCTCACTCTTCTTCCTTTAATGCACACAATCTATCATCCACAATAAGCAAGGTGCATATTCAATATTAACACACAAATTATTCAATCAAGAAGAGTTGAGTTTTGAGTTTTGTGTCTTGTGTTTTTGCATTTTGCATTTTGTGTTTTACATTTTTGTGTTGGTTTGCTTCAATGCACATGCAACCAAACAACCATGATAAGGATAATGTAACTTTAATACATAATAATATCACATGATTTGTTTAAGCAAAAATAGTTAATGTTTTATGTTTTGTGTTTTGCATTTTACCTTTTTGTGTTGTTTTTTGAGTTTTATTGTGTTTTTGAGTTTGAGTTTTGTATTTTCTTATATTGGTTTCGTATGCATTCCGCCAGTTGGGCTGGCTATTCTACTCCAATGTCTTCAGTCTCAATCTAACCAATTGGTTTGTTTCAGTTCGACCTTCTTAAACTAGCGATATGTCTTTTGGAGTATGCAAGTTGCAAGTGTGGACGATCAATATCCCATCAATCCCATGCATACTCAACTAAACAAGCCTCCTATTCTACCATATGGTTGGGAACTATGAGAGCTCAATGGTTGCACCATCCTTTTTCTCGATAATGAAACCAAGATGTTGGGCTAAATGCATAATAATCGGGACGTTATACAAGCTTCTATTGTTTCAGAAGTTGTAACTCACTTTGGCAATAATTTTTCACCTTGTCTTCTTAACACTCTACTCTAACTAACCATGCATTCTACTCTCTAATCCAAGAAAGCAAGAATACAAGGCTAGCTTCAAGGTATAATAAACTCACCAACTTACCTTCCTACATTATAATCTGAAAGCTTAAAGGCTCGAAGATATTCCATGACCTAAGCACATAATCCAATGTCATTACTCCTTTCTATCCACTATCAAGTACACCAATGTTGAAATAAAAAGATGGAGAAGAAGAAGTAGATATAGAGCTTCTTAGATCCAATCCTTCACTACCTCGCAATCTCACAACCTCTAACTCGGCCCTCTTACCATGAATGGGAAGAAGAATATGTAGAGCTTCACTATCCCAAGTTCCTCATTCAATACACTTCTCACTCACTCTTTCTTCTTCACTCACAATAATGGAGACAAGATAATACAATAGAAGAGGTGAATGGAAAGCTTCAATAGTTGCACTAACAAAGCTTTTGCACTATAGATGCACTAAAAGAGTAAATACAACTAAGGTCTCCCTCCCTTATATGGAACAAATTTATGGTTAGGTTTGGGTCTATTTTATAGGGTAGCACCCCATTTGCATTTTACGGTTTGGACCTCTTATGATTTTGGGATTTGCACCCCTTTTACATTTCATGGTTTCCAAAATTGTGAATTGGGCTTTATACTCTCTTTTGGGTATCCTACCCAATTTGTCAACTCTAGGCAGATCCTTGCTTGGAACATGCTTGTAGCTTTACCTAATTAGATCTATCCTACACCATTGCAATTACATATTTATATCCATAACCCACATAAATACAACTTCTAATGATAATACAATGTGCACATGTGTAGTGAGCCTAACTCTCACAAAATAATACAACTATGATAATAACATATCCATGAAGTTTTAAAAATAATACGAGTTTCCAAGAATAATATATTTAAGCTTTGAAAAATCAATATGGTACTTGAGCTTTGACCTTTGGCCTCTAGATTTTCTGTTAATAAGGAGAACTCTATCTATCATAACAATTATGGATGATCCTCCATTACTTGAGGATGATACAAAAATCGTAGTACCTTAAGTTATCCTTAACCACCCCTTATTGTTTTTATAGCTAAGTGCATTCATTTTGTTACTTTCCCATTTTTGATTGACCATTTGAGATCCATCTTCTTGCTTCTTCTCTTGGGGGGTTCACTCATGAATATATGTAAATATAACGTGAGCTCAAAATAAGGGAGTTTTTAAACACCATTTTTATACATTTTTTACATACAGAAGGGTGTCATATAAAGGGGTTACTTATAGTTTGAATAGAAAAGGATTATGTTTTATTCAAGAAAAATTCACAGATTAGGAAATTTATAAATAGGCCATGAACGCACGTTATATAGAGAATATATATATAGTGAACCCCCCGAGCTTCTTCTCTTCTTGCATAAATGGAGATAGACTATTTCTAATTGACTATTTGAAACCATCTTCCTACTTTTCCTATTCTTGTGTAGAAGGAGATCGTTCCACAGAATTCCCATGGGTATCAAGTATTAAGATAAAGGAAGGGAGTTATTTGCTGATTGTTAAGAAAGACGAATCGACTAGGCTCATTATCAAGAAACACCATGATTGAAATGATAAGAGAATGCTCAAATGGATTTCTTGCTTACATTGAACTTAACCCAAGTACATTGTTTTATAGCTTCACTAATAGGACACACCCTCTCTTCTTTACTTACAAGATGCATTTCTTGATTATATGAACTGATACATAGCATTAACCACCACTTCTCTCAACACCCCACCTTGGTGCTTGTTATGGCTACTACAAGGTGGTTAGGTGATTTTATTATCCCCCCATCATTAGGTGCCTCTCTACTACTATTAATAGGTGGTCGAGTGCTCCTTTTCATAACCATAATCATCTTTTGGTGCATTGTCTTCTTAATCTCCAAAAGAATTGTCCTTCTAATGATGCATCCTTGTTGCTTTCTCCCATAAAGTTTGATTATTTTTCAAACCTGCATTCATCTCTTTGTAAAAAACACAGTCTCTTTACTTGTAGATGCAAAAGTGATAAAGTACACCAATCAAGTTTTGGTGATCCAAGAGTAAGGAGGGTAACTTTTAAAAAGACTTGTACTCCTTTGGAAGACTTACTAGTAGCATTATGATTGCGTCCTTCTCAAGGATTGTCACTTTGATAACTTCAAGCTAGCCTATTATGCTTCTTATGTTGGACACATGTTTTGTAAGTGAATCTTTAAATTCATGATGCAAGTTGTAAATGTCAAATTTTAAATACATTCTTTGGTTCTCAACCTTTGATCTAAAAGTTTTATTTAATTATTGACATTCTTCTTTTGTGGCCCCTTTGACACTTATATAATGGATGAGTCCTAGGGCTAAGTAAAGACCAATCAAAGCCTATGCTTGTTCATCTTTTTAAACCCAGTCTTCAGTTAATTGTGGTAGAGGATCATCTTGAATTATAGTCCTTTTTTATGCATGATCAAGAGCTGAATTTGCATAGCCCATGTATGATATCTTTCTTCTCCTTTAAAACTTTCAATTCCAAACAAGTTGCTAGATATTGATGCCATGATTTTTGGGAGAGGTCTTACCAAGCTTATAGTGATGCTTGGTAGTGTTTAACTCCTTACAAAGAGAGGGGAATATTTTGGAAATTACAAAGGATTTGATCAATATAAAAACAACCCTTTATGATTTTACAATGTCCAACTTCTACTTCCTCGCAAGTGTGAACAACCTTTTGACAAGTGCTTTGGTTCAAACTAGTTTAGGATAGACATGGTCTGAAAGTAGTGTACAAATATTTAGTTCAGATAGACACTTTGAACAAAGATTTAAGTAAAACCAATTTGGCTCCAAGTAAATATATGAAAAGGGACTTTTATGGATAATATTTTAGAACCTTAATAATAAGATTTGAACTAAGGTTTACAAATAAAGCTTATTAAGAAGGAGAAAATGATAATAGGGGCTGATGTTTTGTTGACAACATGAATCACATTAGGACGTGAGGATATCTTTGCACCGATTGATTAGCTCCAACACATTAGGACGTGAGGACATCTTTGCACCGATTGATTAGCTCCAACGCATCTTGAATTAGCAACATAGGTGATGAGCTTGGCACCCTCCAATCTACCATAAACAATCCTCTTTGCCCCCTACTTGTGTAAGCAAGCCCCTTAAGCACATAGCTTAAGCATCACCCTTAAGTAGGGCCCTTAAGCAACCCCCTTGCAAGTAGTAGATGATACAAAACACCAACAACGTAGTACTTTTACAACCCCTCCAATGGTTGCCCTTCCTCATGCTCTTAATAATGGAAGCCTTTATGTGATAATGAGCATAATGAAGAGCTATACCTTGATGGATGATGATGTCCTTCTCCAAACCTTCAATCTTCACACTACAAGCTTCTTAGGTAGTAGCACCTTTGATGCTTGAAATCCCAAACTTTGAGTTGTAGTTATAGAAGTTCTCAGAACATCACAGTGAAACTAGCCTTCCTCCTTAGATAGGGTGGTAATTAACCTATTAAGCACTATTTTCAGCGATTAACAAATTCACAAAACTGAAATGCACACTTTACCATATAATCTTGGATGTTGGACACCTTGTTGGACCTCAAATTGGCGCCCCTTTCGGTATTTATTTCACTTAATTAAATAAGAAGTTGACGTACAATGGGGTTCTCCCAATCCCTTTTGGTATTCCAACTTTCCTTATTATCCAAAATGACCAACAAGTCTTCAATCTTGTTTGCCCCTTGATTCGAGCAGTCAATTGGCCTTCACCCGCTTTGATGGAGATGGAAAATGCCCCAAATTCATTGATTTGCCAGTCCCTCCACTTGAACTTGACTAAAATCAACTTTAGCCCTACTAAATCCAAGTCTTAGAGCTTCTAATTTTTGGCACACTTTCCAAGGTTGTAGGTAAAAAAGCCTAATTGCAGTGATTGTGGCACTCGCATGATTTCATGGGAATGAGTCTTTTTTTTCCTTTTTCTTTTATTTTCTCTCTTTTTCTTCTCTTATATATATATATATATCTATTCCTAGGTTGAGATAAAAAAAGAGAGAAGGGAGGTGGGCTGCCTAAGTAGCAGCTAGCTTTTGCTTTAGTAGAAACCTAATAGTCCTAAAATAATTACAAGTTGTGATGAAAGTGGGGTCTGGACAGGATGATAAATCCTCAAGGAAGTGTGTGATTGACGAACGGATGTCTCCTACCTTGAAGGTTAGTCACTCCTCAGGATTCTCTACATTGGCATTGTAGATTTTGGGAAAGTCATACCTACCATGCTCCTCCCTATTGTAATCCACTCCATGCCTGTGAGGATAGGGCATGTAGATACAATCATTCCTTTCTTTAGGGAGTGTGTTGCAGAATGTTATCCATGCATCAAGGTTTGTATCTCAGATCCTTCTCCGCCACTTGGGTTGTGCTTCGTAACCTTAAAGTGTCTTAGGTATTTGGTACACCTTGTTCTGCCCTAGTAGTTTGGGACCTCCTGCCTTCATCAAGTGATAACTATGCTCCGCTCCTCGACCCATCGATTTGCCAAGTTGTTGGCCATTTAAATTATGTTGTCCACTACTTCCATTGGTAGGACTCAGTCCAAGGCCCATGGTTAGAGGAATGATAGCTCAAAGGGCCGGGTTTGGAGTTCTCCTTACTCCCAAATACTCACTTCCTGGGCCAATTGATGGGATAGCAATCCTCGTGTTGTGGCACCCGCTCTCCAGTGAACTGTTGGGGTCGCTCTCTAGCTCTCTCACTACAAGATATAGGCCTTATATCGACGTTAAAAGCGATGAAAATGTTCATAAAGAAATTTGCCCCCGTCGTCGCAAAAAGCGTCGTTATTGGCGATGCCATAGAACAGTTGGTGTTAGCGTCATTATCAGCGTAGCTATTTATGTCGGTATTTGCGACGTTGATACTTATGCAAATAATGACGCTGATAACGACGCTTTGCGACACATTTTGCGATGCTAATAGCGATGTGTGCAATAAATTTGCAACACTAATAGCGACGGTAATAGGGGGAAAATTTTGTGGCAGAGCAACAAGCTACCCTGCCACATATAGCACTATGTGCTTTATTTGGCCATACAAAATAGTTTCAGAAATGTGTACAATACTCGTGTAAATAAAGACAAAGTGTACTTAAATCATAACACTGATACGTGAAATAAATACATGATCGCATAATGAAAGCGACCGATACAACCATGGCAAGATACTACTACCACATAGAAAATGTCTACACAGATCATGTGACCAAAAAAGAAGGGTGTGTGAGCTCCATGGATCCAAGGGTGAGCTATAGATCATCACCATCCGAAACCTCGTCCCGCCGCAAAGGGGCATCGAACGGACTCTACAAAAAAAGGAACAACTACACATCAATCCACCATACAATAATGCATTCTAATTAAACATGGTAACTACGAATAAGAAAGATGAGTGACTTACAAGGCCGCTGCGTCCATACAATTGGTCGATCAATGCAGTGAGACCGTGCCTCTCTGCATATCGAGTCTCAAGGCCGGTGGGATCATGATTTGTAATGGAGTGCTTCAAAGAAAATAAAATACAACTATTAGAAACACGATTGTCAATACAAAGGATATTGCAAAAAAATAAGCAAGCAAAACAAAAGAAAAACTTACAAAGTCCTCCAGATATGTCAAGTGGCCGCTACTCCCAAGATGATGGACCACTCCGGCCTCTAGTCGTGCCCTCGCTGCCTCGCGCTGCTATCTCCAACATCCTGGAGAATCTGTAGCCTCCTCCCTAAGTCGTCGCCAGTCGTCCACGTCTAGCCACTCGGGCTTTGAAGCCCCACTCTTGAGTGCCTTGCGTGTGTCCGATCGTCTGTGTGATATATATGCATGCATGCACTCCATCATCCAGCCCGTAGAAAACCTATCTGTTGCGGCTGGTACCAGAAACTCCTCATGCAAGGATGCTACTATGTAGTCCTTGCTCCCCTCTGGTATGTTCTTCCAATGATCCAAGACGTTGTGCCAAAAAACTTGTTGGCACAACTCTCTCATACGAGCCATCACCCTCCTCCCCTCATCATTCATGATGATGGCTCCTAACTTATCATCTACAAGGTAGGCATACCCCTCTGGGGTATGCCTAAGATGGGTCCTCTCCCACCTGCAACCATGCTTCTGGGCATATCCAAGAGACCCATGTACATCTGGTGTACCTACCAGGGTAGTATCTATCGGAGTAGCACCCATAGGGGTGTCACCTACGAACAGCTAAGCAAAACGGGGAGTAGCACCCATAGGGGTGTCACCTACAAATGGCTGAGAAAAATGGGGAGTGAGTGGAGTAGACATCCCCATAGGTGTGACAAATCCTGGAGGTGACACAACTCTAGCAAAATGACAAGACGAAGACACCGCATCTGTGCCTCCACAGCAACACCTGAGCCACGCTCTCTCAAACCGCCACGAGAGCGAGGAATAGCACCTGTATCCCGAGTCGACCGTGGGCTCACTGCATCCAGATCTCTACAGCATCCCCCTGAACCACTCCCTCCATCTGGCCCAAGTCTGGAGGGTCGACCTCGTCTGCTAGAAACTGAAGCATCAGATCGCACCGAAGTAGATCTAATAGAGCAGCCTGATGGTGTCCGAGACAGCTCTTGGTCTGCCATGTCTATGAATCTTGCCATTTGATCTGGAGACATACGCGGGAAGATCTCCTGCAGCTCCTCATCGCTCATCCCTTGACTCATCTTGATGATCTAAATATCCACAAAGGTCACCTGTACAGACAAAAAATGATGTTAGCATAATCAATATAAATCATACAAAGCACGGTAATATAAATCTTTAAAAAATGATCTTATTTAAAATGCATATCTTATGTACTCTTATAAGCGATTCGTCAACAAATTGAGTAGGTGGATGCTCCAAGTATGAAGTATCCTATGGTCCCATGTCAATCTCCTAACACAACTCCGCATACACTGAAAGGTCAATAGACATGTCTCCACAAAAGAATGAGTCCACCTCGTTCTCAAAGAATTATTGGATTCTTGTATTTCCATCATTGTTACCCAATGTTGACTCCTCTACATGCTCCAAGCTTTCGGTGGCCTCCACCCCTTACAATATCGACCCCTCTATTTGCATATTATCCTCATCTGTGCTCGGAACATTGCTTTAATCATATACTCTCACACTTTAGGGAGCTGAAGGTATAACATACCACCATTGAGGTTGTCGAGGGTTTGGATAGAAAATTACATTTTCACAATCACGTATAAGAGAAATTTAACTATTGTGATATGTACCATGTCGTAAAACAATTAAAAAACACATAAGTTCATGCACCTGTTCACAATGGGCCGACAATACAAACGTGTCGCACAAATTCATCCTTTTTTTTAAAATCTATTTTGAGAATTCTAGATGGACCTCGTCGAACTGTTGCTCCAGCTCTTTCAAGTATCACTTTGAACCACTATACATCAAACCCACAAATTAACGTATATCGAGCTGTCTCGTGGTATTGCACCGGACCTTGCCACCACTCTCTCTTTGTTTTTTTATCCATTCATTATCTCCTCTCCTTCCATCTCTCTCTCTTTTTCTCTTTCTTTATTATGATGTATGTTTATTCCCTCTCTCTCGTTCATTCTTCCTTTTTCTCTTCCTTCCCCTCTCTCATTTCCTTTAACAAAACATATCTCTCTCTCTACTATCAATTTCTTTAACAAAACATCTCTCTCTCTCTCTACCACTACCACTACCACTACAATAAATTAAAAAAGAAGAAAAAATAGCAATAACTACTACTACTACTACTACTACTACTACTACTACTACTACTACTACTACTACTACTACTACTACTACTACTACTACTACTACTACTACTACTACTACTACTACTACTACTACTACTACTACTACTACTACTACTACTACTACTACTACTACTACTACTACTACTACTACTACTACTACTACTACTACTACTACTACTACTACTACTACTACTACTACTACTACTACTACTACTACTACTACTACTACTACTACTACTACTACTACTACTACTACTACTACTACAACAACAACCAAGAAAAGAAAAAAAACTACTACTACTACCACTACTACTACAACAACAACAAACAAGAAAACTAAACAACAATCAATAAGAAAACAAAAAAAAAACTATTACTACTACTACAACAACAACAGCAACAACAAACAAGAAAACCACTACTACTACTACAACCACGACTACGACTACGACAAACCACTACCACTACCACTACCACTACCACTACCACTATAATAAACAAGAAAAGAAGAAAAAACAACAACTACTACTACTACTATAATAACAACAAACAAGAAAAGAAGAAAAAACTACTACTACTCCTACTACTACCACTACAACAACAAACAAGAAAACTACTATTACTACTACTAGTACTACGACTACGACCACGACTACGACTACCACAACAACTATCTCTCTCTACCACTACCACTACCACTACCACTAGTACGACAACCAGAAAAACAACAAATAAGAAAATAAGAAATTAAACAACAACTACTGCTACCGCTACCACTACCACCACAACAATAACAAACAATTAAAAAAAATGAAAAAATAAAACAACAACAACAACCTCTCCCTTCTTCTCTCTCTCCCTCCCTCTCCCTCTCCCTCTCTTTCTCTCTTTCTCTATTATGTTTAATGTTTTCTCCCTCTCTCTCTCGTTCCTTCTTTCCTTTTCTCTCTTCCTCTCCCTCTCTCATTTCCTCTCCCTCTCTCAATACACATGATTTTTAACAAAAATAAGTTTAAAAAAAAGAGAAAAAACAAAAACAAAGCAAGAAATAACAATGCACTCACCGTAAAGGCCCGAGGATGGATTCGACGGCTCCTCTTCGCGACGGTGGCTCCTCTTTGCCCTTCGTACACTTCCTCCTCTTCTTTGCAAACGGCGACGGCGGCGGTGAGAAGCTTCCCTTCTCCCTCTTTCTCTCTTTCTCTCCCTCTCCCTCTCCCTCTTAAATGCAAGATGGAGTTCACTCTCCCTTTCGCTCTCTCTTTCGTTTATTCGCGCAAAATAACACGCTTGGGTTTCGGCCCGCATTTTTTCGTCTGAGCACTGTCGCTATTTGCGTTGCAAATGTGATGCTAATAGCGATGCCACTATTTTGCATCGAAAAGCACCGTTGCTATGCCTCCGTATCCTTGTAGTGTTTGTTGCACTTGCTCCACCAATTTTTGTCTTCTTCTTTTAGTTGCAATGATGCCCTCAGGTACGTGGCTACCTTTTGGATCTTGTTGAGGCGCATCTGGTAGTGGTGGGCTAAGCTCTTGGGCCTGTTGCTCTTTTTCTAGTTCCTGTTTAAAGTTCGGCCCTTCCTTTGGTGGTTGCTCTTGTGGGATCGGAGTCGGGGGTGGATGCAAGTGCTCCTGCTCTTCAAAACCTAGCTCCTTTACCTCATCGGTGAAGAGGCCGGCTTGCCTCAAATATTGGCATTGTTTTTTTGTTGTTAGGCTCATGCCAGTTGGAAGAGCACACTCGTACAAGCCATACTTCAGGGCCCTGGTGGTCATCTCTAACTTCCTTCTTAGCCTCTTCATAGAATCCTTAATGTTCACTTGCATTATGTGGAGCATTGTACTTAAGAAGGCTTATTGTTGCACATTTGAACTTACTTCTGCGACTTCGATTCTAGTCTTTGCCAACACCCCCTCGCATTCTACTATGGCCAAGCGCTTAGTAAGTCCTCATACCTGTTTGAAGTTGTGCTCTTTTCACCATTTGGCTCACTCTTCCAATTCCTCCTTGCCCTTTTCCATACTTTGAGATAGCATCATTACCACCTATTGTTGTTCATTCTATACTTCCAACATATGTGTGTTTTCCTTATTTCAGTGCTCCTCGGCTATCTTCAGGGCTTGTTGTGCCACAGAGGGTTGCATGGAAACTTCCGATAGTCTTTTGGACAGATCTTTGTTCTTTTGTACGTTGGCTTCTTGCCTTTCTTCATGCTGCTATCTTTCAGATTCAGCCATGGTTTTTATCTCTTCCACCTCCTGCTCTAGGTCCTCTAGCTCTTCCTACAGCCCTTAGGTTGCTTCTTCGATGGCTTCTTCTTTCTCTTTCTTTAGGTGTTCGACTTCCCTTTCCAATCTCTCCTGTTCTTTCAATTCTAGGGCAGTCCCCTTCTTCAAGTTTTCTATTTCTTCTTGATATCTTTGTGCCCTCTCTTCTCTTGCTACCTCTAGCTCCTCTATGACATCCATGACATTTTTCATATCTCCTTGCAACTCTTTATACAACTTTACGAGCTCTTAGATATGTACTGCATCCTTACAAGGTTCTATTTCTCCTCAACCAGCCTTGCTTCCCACTTTCCTTCGTCTCCTTCCTTAGCTTCGAGTTGCTCTTTTAGCTCACTTATCTCGTTCTAGTAACTTGCCACTTGGCATGTCTTCTCCAACTGGAAGGTTGCCATGGCCTCCTTTTCAACCTCCAACTCTGCAATGGTGACTTTCTTTTCTTCTTTGGCCCTTTCCAGCTGTGACAGGAGCTCCTGTACATATTCATCATAATTTACAGACAACGGTAGTGCGGTGGGAGTCGTGGTCATAGATGCTTCTATTTTTGGCCTTTTTAGGTCTTATCTAGACTCTACATCTATAGTAGCCGATCTTTTAGCTCCAATCAGAGGGGTTCCTTTACCTACCCGTTGGGCCATTTCCTTATTTACCAAGAATCGCACCCATGCCAAGACGTTGCTGGCATCAATTTTAGGCGTGGAGCCTTGGGTGGTTGTGGTTGTAGGTGTGGTGGTGGTTACTAGGGGAGTAGGGATGGGATCCATTAGGCCCTTGCCCTTGCCTTCTTTCACCGGAGGCAATGTGGTCTCTGGATCTTCGGCACTTGAGCTTGCTCTTTCATTTCATGGTGGGCTCATGGCACCCAGCTCATCCTATATGCACTATTTTTCTATTGATAGGTTCATTGCTAGCACAATATCCTCTTCTTCCTTCCTTCTCAACTCTCCCTTTTTTCAGCTGCCTTCCTCCTTCCCTCCTCTTTGGTTATCTTTGATTCTTCTTTTAACCTCTCTGACTCCTCCTTTTCCTTCTTTTTTCTTTCTTCCTCCACTCTCTTATATTCTTTCTTGGCCTTTTCTAAGCTGGCCTTCTCCTTTTTCCTGCTTTCTTCTTCTTACTTAGCCTGTGTAGTATTTTTCTCTGCTTTCTTAGCCCTTCCATGGCTAGATTGTGTTTCCTTTTCCTCCTCTTTGTCACTTACTGTTCTTTCACTAGATTGCTCTCATTCATGGTGTGGGAGGCCATGTGTCCAGCATTTCGACTCCTTCTCCTTCTTCATTCTGCGCCTCTTTCACTGCCTCTTGGATAAGAGCATTCAATACACCACCGTATCCAATGAATGAGGCTTTCAATGATGGTTTCTTCCTTTCAGCTCCCACCTTTGACATTGGGGATTCCTTGCCAACTAGTCTACTCCCTAGGGCTAGTGCCTTGGCTAATTGGTCAATCGTCTTCCTCACATACCCATTCTAGTCAATCACACCAGGCTCTTCAACGTGGGCACACTAATTTTGTGCATGAGCAAATTATACCTCTAGCTAGAGAACAAGGAGTGGATGACTTTTGCCTGAAGCCTCACTTCCAGATCGAGGATGTTTTGGATGGTGATGCCATCGTTGGTCAAAACCTAGTCCTTTTTCATGTTCAATATGGCATAGACATCCCTTTTCAGTCTCCTTTCCACTTAGGTTCCAGCCCTAGTGCCTTCTCCACCAAGGCCTTACTGAGCTGGACCATCACCTGCTTGGCTCCTTCCCCCCTTCCAACTCACAAAGCCACATTCTTTGTCGGGTTTGTAGGTTCTCAAGAACTCAACACATTTAGTACGGTCGGTCTCCTCCCCAAATTTCTTGACATATTGAGCAAGATTGCACTGTTCCACAACTCTTTTGGCAGCCTCCTCCTTGGCCATGACTTCTCCAATGTTGTGGATAGTCCTAAACTTTAGCTAGTTATAGGCGCGGTTCTCAAGGGAGATGGGATACCTTGCCCTTTCTTCTTCTGTGAATGGGACTCGATGGGCCTCATCTTGCTGTGCTGCCATTTTTTCTTGCCATGATATCATAGTTCACCATTAGTGCCCTTAAGATAATTTCTTGCTGAAAGGTAAGCATGAATTGATTATACTTTTATGGAAAGAATTAAATGATTAAGTACAAAAATAGAAAATTTCCTTCATGCAATCCATTCATTCCAAAAAAATTATGACCTTTTTTCCTCAATCACAAATTGATTTTCATCCACTCTTTTCCAGATTTTGACATCGATTGAGGCTTTTTCCTTGCATGTTCATTCACGTTACCTCTTTGATTCACCTTACCCCCTCCCCTTTGGGATTAAGAAGAATCCTTCCTAGGATTAAGGTTTTAGAGATCAAGGGCATTCAGTGCATGCTTGCAGTGTTTTACTTTCACATGAGCCAAGCATAGATGGTTGGATTGTATTCTAGACTAGCATAGTGGTCCATGTTGAAAGGATGGATGCCTATTTGAGTGATGTAGGTGAGAACATCCATGAGGAAGTCGTCGAAGTCGATTCGACTAGCAATGTGTAACTCCCCCTCAAACAAAATTCGATCTAAATATGGGTGGGTCAGGAGGTGCTCTTCTAGGGGTCAGTTACGAATGGTGGTCAACACCCTATAAGAGGTTGGAGCTACATAAGTGGGGTCATACTTTGAGCTTTTGATGGCATGGAGTTGCTTAGTGTTAGTCATGATTTGGTAGCCTACTAGTTCCCATTGAATTCGGAGAGCATACCATTTCCTCGAGAAAGAGAAATCAGTGTTAGCAAGCTGCTTTAACTCCTCAATTTCCTAGTCAGTGGGGCAAGGACTGTGCTCTTGTCATAAGACGTAATGAGGCGTTGTTTTCGTGTGTGTTCTTGGGATATCTCAGTGGAAAATATTTCCTTGATTGCTTGGGGAGCCTAAACGAATATGAATTCGGATTCCTCCCATAAGCAAGGCAGTATACATACCTCTGTTGCTAAAGGCTTATCCAAAAGACCTAGTTCTAGTCAATCATAGCTTTTGGCAAGTGTGGTAAATGTGGCATCCAACCATTGAAGGCAAGCAACCAAGCCATCCCTCGTATTTTCAACAAAGTCCATGGCCAATGTGAGAATTGATCTTCATTCGTAAGAGGGTCTAAGTCCTGCAGGTGGTTGGGATTTGACTGAACTAGATAATTTGGCAAGTGACGATTGTGTCTTTAGTTGCTCCTGAGAGTGTGGTTTGGCTTCTTGTGCGATGGGCATGGTTGGAGTTATGGGTGTCGAGCTACTAGACACTAGTGAGGTTTTAGGGACACTAGAAGGACTAGGTTGAGGCAGTGTGTGAGCAGCAGGATGTGCCTTTAGTTGATGGATTGTTTAGTCTCTACTGGCTTATGGGTTTGAGGTTTTATGGGTTTCGCAACATAAGTCATTTGTGGCATTGGGGTATTTTCTATCACATGGCTTGGTGTGGCTAGGTTTGAGGGCGGCATCGTTTGAGCGGTGCCCTTGGACATCTTGGATTTAGGCACCCATATCTAGGCATTACCATCATAATAGCCTTGCGCTTGCAATAAGATCTTGGGGACTCATCATTGCTTGACCATTTGTCGATGCCTATAGTTCCTTCTCTACCTCCTAGGTTTCAATATGAGTTCCTAGCTTTGCGAGGTCATGATTGTGCACTTTTAGGTGGCGCCCCTTGATGTTTAGGCATCCATTTGAACTATGGTGCATGGACCTTAACTTTGATTTTAGTGGTTTTCCAGCTTTGAGGTTTGGCAGGTTGTGACAAGTCATAGCCTCCCTCCTTAGGCTTGGTAGTGGGTTGCTCTACCGATAGCTTTGTAGGCTTCAATGGAGCTGCACTACCCTTGCTCTTTTTTAACGTACATCCCAAAAGTGATTATGTACCTGCACCTTTATATTCAACATTACATAAAATATCATTGGTATACTTTCAGACTCGATAGAGACTACAACCTTGCACTTTCCCAGAAGTGCATATGATCAGCCCCCATATGGGCTGAGTTTGGCATTAGTGGACTGCAATTGTGGTTTACCGATTTCAATCCAATGTTCATGAGTCAAAATATTAAAGTCAGCACCCTCATCAATTAATGCATCAAATGTATGTGTTCACTTGGCAGTGACAATCATGCGTAGGTAAGTCAAAGCTACGACTTCCTCATCTTCATCTTCAATTTCCATAATAGTTGTCAATCGTACCTTGATAAGGTTGGGTTGTCTATGCGAGCTCCTTGCCATCATGCAAACTAATACTGAGGGTATGTCACTAGGCTTACTAATTGCCTTAGCGGTTTGCTCATACTCCTCATTATCCAAGAATGGCAGATCAATAGTGGCTAGCATGTGCATCTAATCTTACTCATCTTTAGGACAAGGGATACACTTGGTGAGTGGCCATACGATTTTCTAACTTGCGCATCACCCTTCAGCATGGCTGAGATGGCATCTAAGTCGATTGGTGTAGTCTTCCAAGTATCCATCTCTACCCTTACTGCTTCCATTCGATTGCCTAGGAAGATCTACCCCAGTCTTCTATGACTCATGCATTGTGCATCCAATGACAACCTAATAGGATGTCGTAATCCACTCCCTTCATGACAATGAAGTTCACAAAAAACTGGACACCTGCGATCTTCAACAACCAATTCTTCAACACTTCGAATGGCCTAACTTTCATTCCATTGACCGGTGTAACATTGAGCCTAGCATTCTCAACAAGTGGGTTACCCCAAGCTTGGAGTAATGCATGGCTAAGCACACTGACTCCTGCCCTCTTCTCCACAATCCCTTTTCATGTAGGCATCTTCTAAGACTGGTAGGACTACATGCATCTCTGTGCCCTCCCAAAAAGCATTAATGTGCAAGGACTTGGGCACTGAGTGTAGTGTCAAATCGGATATTTGAGTTACTACATCATGATCGTATAGGCCAACTGCCCCTTGCTCCATTGGTCTTTCAACCCATTGCTTCAGTTCTTGCCATAGCGTCAAATGCTGTCTAAGCAAATCTCCTAAGCTTAGAGTCATTGGGGTGGTCACTAGCATTGTAAAAGATTGCTAGCTGCTTGCTCTTTTTCTAGCCCTACATTTCTTGGCCAATGGCCTTGATTGGTTTGCTGGCCTATAGCCTTTAAACTCTACCTAAGTAGCACTACTCGTGGTGCAGAAGCGTCTTCCAACTTTGGTCGTGGAGGTGAAGCTAGTGTGCTTATGCTTAAGAGATCATCAATCTCGTCCTCCAAGATGGACTCAATGTCCTTAAGGTGCTCTTGGGTCTCTTTCACCTACTCATTGACCTTCTCTATGGCTTTGAGTTGGCGTTTTGGGTTGGGTACTCCCCCACCCCAGCATTCCCCTTCTCAGTAATCCTCGGAGTGGATGTCTCTAACTCTACGTTGGCGACTTTCTTTCTTGTGGGCAATGTTGTAGCACCCTCCATTTTAAGCATGACCTTGGCCTCTGTCCTCTTCTTCCTTTGCCTATGGGTCTTTTCCCTATCAAGGCTGCATCCAGATTGCTAGGTCCATGCACTGATATGCCGGCTTGCTTCGTCTATGCCCGAGTCATGACATGTAATGGGATAGGTGTGTCCTCTCCGTCAAATCTCTCAACTCCAAACAATCCCAATGGTAATGATGGCTCGTTCGCGGCACTAGAGGGTCATTTTTGTCTAGGGAATTCGATAAATAAGTGAGTGATTCCACACTCTGAGCACCTAAGATTGATCTTTTCTCGATTAGCTTACTCCCGTTCGGGGTAGCATGAGGAGATGTGTCATGGGTGACCACAAATCCAACAATAAATCAATTCTTGGGTAATCGGTTCTTGAGTCTGCCCTCCTAAGCCTCTACGTCTACCTCTACCTAGCCCCATCACCAGCATTGGTCAATAATCCATGAGGATTGGATTACCCTCTTTGTCATATGAGACGTAAGGGTTCACATAGGACTTGTCATCATTTGACTCCTCCACATAGCGGATTGGAGCATCACTCGGTGGATGGGTTATGGAAGGTCCAGGTGGCTTGGTATGCCTGTGGGATTTATCTCCATCCTAGGAATGGCTGGTTTAGCATCATTAGGTACTAAGAGAGCCAATGGGACTCCCCTCTCGAAGAAATTCAGCGGCCTATTTTCTAGGTAAGGTTGGTTGTAAGGTTCCAAGTATAGGAGTTGTCTTAGTAGTCTACAACGCATGGCATTGTGACCGAACCTACTGCAATTGGTGCAAGGTCAGGACGACCTAGGGTCTTGACTCTCGGCTGGCAAGTGGTTTTTGCCACAACACACACATTGGACGTGGTGTATAGATCAGACGCCATATGTGCGCGTAGTGAGCGTCAAAAGGTCCCCAAGAACAAAAGAACTCTACTTTTTACACAAAAAACCAATGAAGAAAACTTGCACGACATGAACAAGAGACCAATTGGGTGCAATCTCTCCCCATGCCTTGTGTGAGTGCTCCACAAAGCATCTATTTTATATATTATTCATCTTCAAGCTCAAGAAATAGCCCAATTTACAAAATAGCACGCTTTAGCTTTTGAGTTTGCTTTTGTGCCACCAAAGAATTAAAGCTATTGGGTGCCCAAGAAGTTAGGCGGTACCCAAATACAATGTCCAATACAAGTATTTAAATCATACGCCCATGCACATACAAAAATAATAAATAAATATCAAGCACTTTAATAAATAAGCATGACAAAATATAGGCGCCATGCCTAAGATATGCACCCATAAAAAATTGATGATAATTTGAATACACGCTATCCTCCAATGCTTCCCAATGCCACCGCTGCTTGCTCTACACATCAACTGAAGCATTCACAATTATTAGAAAAATAATACAATTAAACCGACAAAAGTGAATACCTAGCAGTCTTCAGCTACAAAAAAAAATTGGTTAGAAATCAATCCTAACCTTAATTTATTACGAGTGCGCACTCAAAACTCATAAACGTTTATTAATTTAAATATGTATTTTGCAGAATCGCCCGCTATGGAATCACCCACTTACACATTAAATTAACAAAACTCCTGAAAAGGATAGGCGTCCCCATCGACTTCTTGCATAAAGAATCCACTTTGTGCATGAGCCCCATTAATAATAAAATTTTACGGAATCCACCGCAAAGCCTCACGGAATCCACCGTGGAATATGCCTCCTGGCATCATATCCTCGGGGTGGGATAACAATTGTCCTCAATTGCTATTAGCTCAATGTGGAGCTAATAGTGTGGGGAAAGCACTTAGATCTCTAGCATGCATCCATTGGGCCTCTTCAACCTGATGATTTTTAAACTTGACCAAATATCTAGAATATCTAAGGCCAATTCTAGTGGTCATAAAGTCAGTATCTATAATAGTTTCAGGCTCAAGGATTTCAGTTTCATCATCTAGCAAAGGAGGGTTTTCATAGACAGGGTGTACAGGCAATTGGCCTCTAAAAGGTCGTAATAAACTGATATGAAAGGTGGTGTGAATTTTCCAATGTTGTGGTAGTTCTAGTTTAAATGCATTGTCATTGATTTTGTGTATGATCTTGAATGGTCCATAAAATCTAGGTGCTAATTTGACAACAAGGTATTCATCTACACTTTGTAATCTGGTTTTTCAATTCGTAACCAAACATAATCATGAACTTTAAAATTCATAGCCTATCTTTTCTTGTTTGCTTGTTTTGTATATGATTGTTGGGCTTTGGCAATCATATCTTTAACTTCATCAAAAATAGTAGCATGCATGTTAGCAATATCATCAACAGTTTGAATTTTGTTTGATAATGATGCAATAGGTGGTGTAAACCATAATTAGTAAAAATAGTTTTCAAAAATAATTGAGCAGCTTGAGATGCAGTTAAAGTTTTCTTACATGGAATGAAATATGCTTGTTTGCTGAATCTGTCTACAACAGTCCAAATCATATCATGGTTAGCTTTAATGTTAGGTAGACCTGTGATAAAATCCATTGAAATCTGTTTCCATGGTCGTGATGGAATAGATAATGGCATTAGTAAACCATATTGTTTACCATGGTGTCTTTTAACTTGTTGACAAATTAAGCATTCGGATACAAAGTTAGATACATCAGTGTCCATATGTGGCCAATAAAAATCTTCAATGAATGTATGCAAAGTAGATATAATTCCTCTCTGACCTTGATATGGAGGACAATGAATTTCATGCAAAACAAATGATCGAAATGGAACTGTCACACAATCTTTTTTCATAAAACATAAATCCATTAGTATAAGACAATGAATCAATAGGAATCCAATTATTTGCAACTAGTTTATTCCAATCAGCTTGAAAAGTAGGATCGTGATGATAAGTATCTTTCATAGGAACAAGGAAATCAAATGATATCACAGAAATATTTTGAATTTTTGGTATTCTACTCAATGCATCAGCAACAACATTCTCTTTTCTAGGTTGATATTGTATAATGGGATGAAAACTTTGAATAAAAGTGGCCCATTTAATGTGTCGGTCAGATATTTGTGGTTGACTAAGGAGATGTATAATGCTTTGTTGGTCAGTTTTGATCATAAATTCAGATCCCATTAAATAATGTTTCCATTGACGTAAGGCTTGTACTACGGCTAACAATTCCTTGTCATAGGTGGAGTATTTAAGTTTAGATGGTTTGAGTTTTCAACTAAAGTAGGCTATGGGATGAGAATCTTGCATAAGGACTGCTCCTATTCCAGATCCACTAGCATCAGTAACTACTAAGAAGAATGGTCTATTGAAATCAGGTAATTGTAATACAGGAGCATGAGTTAAAGCACGTTTCAGCAAATCAAAGGATTTTTGTTGATTGTCAGACCAATTATACACAATACCCTTCTTTAAGAGTTTTGTCAAAGGTAATGCAAGTAATGAGAAATTCCTTACAAACTTTCTATAAAAGCTAGCAAGACCTAGAAAAGAACGTAATTCATGCATATTTTTGGGTATGGGTCAATTTAAAATTGCTTCTATCTTTTTAGGGTCAACTTTAATACCTTGTGATGAAATAATATGTCCTAGATATTCAATTTCTGTTTGGAAGAATTCACTCTTTTTTGGATTAGCATATAATTGATTGTCTTTTAACAACTTAAAAACTAAAGACAAATGTTCATAATGCTCATTCTCATTTTTACTGAAAACTAATATTTCATCAAAGAAAACTATGACACAATGCTGATGTTTCAGAAATATGCGATTCATCATACGACTGAATGTGGCTGGTGCATTAGTTAAACCGAAAGGCATGACCAGAAATTCATCGTGTCCAAATTGTGTTCTAAATGCAGTTTTGAATATATCTGATTTGTCCAATCTTACTTGATTATATCTAGATTTAAGATCTATCTTACTGAATATGACAAATCCTTGTAGCTTATCCATAAGATCATCTACCCTAGGAATCGGGTATCTATTCTTAACATTAATTTTATTTAGGGCACGATAATCAATGCACATGCGATAGGTATTATTTTTCTTTTTCACTAATAAGACAGGTGCACCAAATGGAGAACTACTAGGTCTAATTAATCCTTTGTTAAGCAATTCTTCTATTTGGTTTTGAATTTCTTTCTGTTCAATTTGGTTATGTCTATATGGTGCTTTACATGGTGGTTATATTCCAGGAATTAAATCTATCTTATGATCTTCAGGACGTGAAGGTGGTAGTCCAGGTGGTAAAACAGCAGCAAAACAATCTTGGAATTGGGTAAGAAATTGGGTATGCCTAAGATGCATCTATTTTTTCTTTAGCTTGAAGTTCATTCACCCATATTAAATAAGATTTGCTATTTTTACGTAATACACCTTTAGCCTGAGTATGAGTAAGCAGTGGAAATTTATTGAAAGCATGCATACCATGCAGTGTAATTTATTTTTCTTGAAAATAAATTTTAATTGAATGCGTAGAATAATCTATATCAGGATTGTATTGATGACGGCAAGGCATTCCTAAGATAATGTTACTAGACTGCAAAGGTACAACTAAGAAATTTCTTCGTTCAATATAATCACCAATTTTAATTTCTAAATTATGCACCTCTTGTGTTCCATTATATCTCGTACCTAGGAATGCAGTCTTGATGCGATAATGTGTAGAAACAGTTTGTAAATTCAATTCTTTGACTAATTTTGCAGAAATAAAGTCATGTGTGCTCCCATCATCATGTAAAATAGTCTTTTCTTTACCATGCACAAAACATTTCATTGTTAATAAAGAATGGGGAGTTGGCATACCTGGCAAAGTATCTGAAGTAGTACCAATGTCATCATCATCTTTCGTAAAGTCCGGCGTTTCCTCACGTTCTTCATCTTCTATTGCTCCCAGATAATTGATATGGATGGATGGCTTTTTAGATTGACAATTGGCTGCTAGATGTCCAGGTTGATGGCATTTATAACAAACTATGGGTTTGGCTTTGGATACATTACTGGTAATGGCAGGAAGTTTAGGAATGTTGGGATTTGACTGTGGGGATGGCTTAGGGTTTGGATTTGTGTTAGATGGCAAAGCAGATGGTTGTGTCCAAGATTTACGAAATGAAGATGGAAGAAAACGACTTTGATTGAATCTTCGAAAATTTGAATTGAATTGTTTGGAACCATAGTTACCATTAGTTGGAAATTGTTGTGGTCATTTGTCTCGTCCGCGAATTTTGTCTTCAGTGTCATGGACCAAGGAAATTACATCTTCAAGGGTTGTTGGCTTGAACATATTGACTTCCGCATAAAAATGTCCAAGTAGGCCAAACATAAACTTGTGTTTATGAGTTGCTTTGGGTACATCTTCGAGCATACGTAGTTATAATAGGGCATTCCAAAAACATTCAGTGTATTGGGAAATAGGTTCGCGATCCCTTTGTTGTAGAAGATCCCATTACTTAATGGCTTTTTCATGGAATTGGGGAGGAAGGAAATTCTGCAAAAATTTCTTTTGGAAAGTCTCCCAAGTAGTGGGACAATCAACGCTCTTGCGGACCACAGTCCACCATAAGGATACTCGGTCAACTAAATGGTTAGTGACACATTTAATTTTGTCTTTCTCAACATATGTTTCTTCATGGAAGTAATCATCAAATTGACTGATAAAAGCAAGAACAGTCTTTCCATCGTGTGATCCATTGAAAGTACGACATTTGAAGTTTCTCTTACTTATCTTCGTTTCTTTCCGAATGGATTGGGCTTCAAGTGTTGCATCGATGGTACGTCGTATAAGATCTTCAGGTTGCGATCCATCTTGGTTGGTGATAGATCGTTGCAAATTGGCCAATTGAACTTGCAAAGCTTGTCGGGCTCTTCGTTCCTCTTGTAGCTACATCATAATCAAATCCAAATTTTGCTCCATTGTTGATTCAGGTAAATCACCTTCAGCCATAAGATCGTCCATGTTTTGATCAATCATCCTGCAAAATTCCAAAAGACCTCACACACTCGAAACCTTGTTAATGGGATGAGCGTAGCTCAAAGGCGGGTTTACAAGGCTCGTGTATTTTGTTTGGCTTTTGTAGTATTTCTCCTTTACGATTGTGAAATTCAATGTCACAACCGTCTTCCAAGAAAAGAATTGTGCGTATTGACTGCGTATAGTCTGCGTGTGAACTTCTTCTTTTGCTAAAACTGGTTCAGCAAGACTGCAAGTGTGAACAGGGACTTCTTGGAGCTCCAAAACCAGTTCAGCTTACAAACAGTATGAATGGCCGCTAAGAAGGTAAGTTTTGTTGGTTGAGTAAGTTGAAAGCTTAATGTGATTTAGGTGATTAAGCTTTTTAAGCTTAATGGACTTAACCTTTATGAAGCTCAAGGAAATAATATCGCCGTTTCGTTTTTTTTTTAGAGGGGGGCGTTTTTCACGCTGTTGATTCTGACGACAACATATTGCGGCAGCAAATCAATGATTTGAAAGGCTTTAAGCTTTTAAAGCTTAAGTCTTAAGCTTAAAACTTTAATGTTTACAAACTTCTCTTCTTTCTTCTCTGTAACTTCTCAAACAAAACGACTTGATGTAGAAGCTTTACCACCGGTCCTTTGCCTATCGAGAGAGGTCCTTCGCGAGATCAGAGGGTACAAAAGGGGATTCTTGATTGCCAGAAACACGCTGGTATCGATCATTCGACTGACTGTAGAGCTCGATCGTTCCAGGAGCTCCGCCTTCGCGTGAGATGGTAAGCGATTGGAAGCTCTCGATCTCAACTTTGCTCTGATACCACTAGTGCACAGATCGGGCGCCGTATGTGCGCGTAATGAGCGTCAAAAGATCCCCAAGAACAAAAGAACTCTACTTTTTATACAAAAACCAATGAAGAAAACTTGCACGACATGAACAAGAGACCAATTGGGTGCAACCTCTCCCCATGCCTTGTGTGAGTGCTCCACAAAGCATCTATTTTATATATTATTCATCTTCAAGCTCAAGAAATAGCCCAATTTACAAAATAGCACGCTTTAGCTTTTGAGTTTGCTTTTGTGCCACCAAAGAATTAAAACTATTGGGTGCCCAAGAAGTTAGGCGGTACCCAAATACAATGTCCAATACAAGTATTTAAATCATACGTCCATGCACATACAAAAATAATAAATAAATATCAAGCACTTTAATAAATAAGCATGACAAAATATAGGTGCCATGTCTAAGATATGCACCCATAAAAAATTGATGATAATTTGAATACATGCTATCCTCCAATGCTTTCCAATGCCACCACTGCTTGCTCTACACATCAACTGAAGCATTCACAATTATTAGAAAAATAATGCAATTAAACCGACAAAAGTGAATACCTAGCAGTCTTCAGCTACAAAAAAAAATTGGTTAGAAATCAATCCTAACCTTAATTTATTACGAGTGCGCACTCAAAACTCATAAACGTTTATTAATTTAAATATGTATTTTGCAGAATCACCCGCTATGGAATCACCCACTTACACATTAAATTAACAAAACTCCTGAAAAGGATAGGCGTCCCCATTGACTTCTTGCACAAAGAATCCACTTTGTGTATGAGCCCCGGTAATAATAAAATTTTACGGAATCCACCACAAAACCTCACGGAATCCACCGTGGAATATGCCTCCTGGCATCAGGACGTGTGGGCGCATTGGTCTCCTCACCATTTCTTATAGCCTTGCTATCTCCATCTTCATCTCCGCTAGCTTCTGGTTCTTGTCAGCACTCTTTCCCTTATCTTGGCTACTTGGGACCGATCGTTTCCTAGATGTGGTTGCCCTTTCTGAGATTCTAGAGCTAGCCTCGTCTCGATTTAAGCTCTTGGAGCTCCTCTCCTTAAGCTGGTCATCCACTCGAATGGCCTCTTTAAAGACCCTAGTTAGCACATCTCGCTGCAAGCTTGAGTTGTCTGCCAAGGCCTTGTAGAGTTCCTCACTTAATATTCCATTGATGAAGACCGTGGACACCACTCTTTTTGTGGGCCATTTGTTTGTCGAGATTCTCTTAAAGAGAACCCTCACATGGGTCACATAATCCCTGATATATTCCTTATCTCTCTACTTCACGTTTATGAGCCATACAATTAGATTATCCAAGTACCTAGCCTCTGAGAATCTTTTAATGAAGAGGTTCTTGAGATGGTTGAAGTTGTTACATTTTGTGGCATCTAAGTTGGTGTACCAAGTCCTTCCCTCATTGCTTAAAGCATAGGCTGAAGGCTTGTGAGCATTGGGTGAGATCGGTGACAAACCTACTCAAACTGCTCTACGAAGCTATAGGGATCATCATTTGGTTGGTACTTGTCTAACTGCTTAGCAACAATAGGGATTTTTAAATTAGCTCTTCGAGCCTAGATGACTCCTAGCCCTATGAGCAACAAGGTCACAAGTGCTACTACGCTCTACTCTGTGGAGGTGTTGTCTAATAGTCGCTTCATAAGAAGCTTGATCAGTGTAATGTCTCCTTCTAGCGTGCTCTCTCTCTCTCTCTCTCTCTCTCTCTCTCTCTCTCTCTCTCTCTCTCTCTCTCTCTCTCTCCACGTCAAGTCCTGATTGATTTCTCTTTGATGAGACTAACACTCGTTGGATCTCCTGCATTTCTACATTCTGTCGCAAGCTTCTAGCTTGTTGTTCCTCATTGTAGGCCACTATACCTTGCAAAGCTTCCTGCGCTAGTCTCCTCTCCTCTTTGAGGTCCGCTACGATATCCTCGCATGGCCTACCGTGGTGGTCTATTTGGGTTTGCAAGTCGTACTTGATCACCATCTGTTGGATTTCATCAAGAAATCCCCCAGATCGAGCTCTTTGTTGTGTCTGTGGTTCGTGCTGGTCTTTGCTATATCCCCGGTCTCTTGTTCCACCAAGGTGTCGATGAGATTGATTAAATTGGGTAGATTCACTCTAGCAATGATGTCGGACCTTCGATTCTTCTCACTCCTAGTTCGTGTTTTCCTCTTGGTCATACCACTTGGGGTTCTCGGTCACCTGTCTAAGTTTTAGGCTCTTCTCCTATTGGTGGGTTCGTTTAGTTTCTTAAGTCTGAGTGAGTTCCTTGTTATTTGCAAACAATCCTCAATTTACCGTCACTCTGTGTGTGTGTGTGCGCGCGTGTGTGTGTGTGTGTGTGTGTGCATGAGCGCTCTTTTTCATGCACTGTGCAAAATCAGGCTTTCAACTTTTCTTCAGGTGCACTTCCAGTATCGAAAAACAATTTGGGGTGCAATGCAGAATGGTAAATGCAACTACAGCACTCCCGTTTATGTTCTCGGCATGATAGGGCTTTAGCTCGGTCATTGACTGCTCTTGCTGGTCTCTAGGGTCTGTGCTACATCTTTCCACTCAGTCAAGGCCTAATTGAGGGTCTATGGCTTAGTTTGATGCTCTTAGCAGGGTGGACAGCTAGCAAGTTGGGTAGCATCATTGCTAGATCTGCAATTCATTGGTTCTCTCGTTTCTTGCACTAGAAAGGTGTTCGATTTGTATGTATCACTCTTAAAGCATCCCTAGCTATAGTTCAAGTCAGTCAGGATCTGCAGATGTCAAATCTAACAAATTCTAGATTTGTCACAGTTAGTCCGAATTTCAGGGTCCAAGTATCAGATTCGGCCCATCCGAGTGGCCTAGGGCCAAATGATATCAGGGCTAAGTGTTTGAGGGTCAAACGTAGGGCCATCCAAATGCCACATGGCAAGATGGGACGAATAGCCGATCATCAGATTCAGACGAGCCGAATATGATGGTTCAAGTGGTCATGGCCAATTGGGATGAATGGTAGTTAGGCCGAATTGGTTGGGTGAAGCATTCGAAATGTGACTAGGCCAAATGGTTGAGGGCCGATTCTGGGGTTCGGCCCGAAGTGGCTACCCGAATCTGAGACTCAGACAGGCCGAGTGTGACGACGCGTGGCGACAACGAAGGTGATTTTCACTTCATTTGTGTGATCTATAGCATGCTAGGTGGCAAGGACTTCCAAAATAGATCAATGGACAAAGGTCGAGATCCATATATACTTGATGTGCTTGAAAAACTCTAGAGAAAATCAATTGATCCGCTACAAGGGTTTGGTCTCTCCAAGCGCTCTCTCTCTCTCTCTCTCTCTCTCTCTCTCTCTCTCTCTCTCTCTCTCTCTCTCTCTCTCTCTCTCTCTCTCTCTCTCTCTCTCTCTCTCTCTCTCTCTCTCTCTCTCAAAATGCTACTATTGCAAATGAGCTCTCCCTTGTCCTCTTGGGTTTTAAACCCTTTCCCAACTAAGGCTTGACCTTCCCGATCACTCGCCTTGCGACATTAACACATCTAATCACTCTTTTCCCCCATTTCTTCCTTGTTTGTGCCCTGTTTGGGCATGTTTTACAGCAGAACCCTAAAGTTTTTCTTCCTTTGATTTCTTACTCCTATCCTACTCTAAATGCAACAAAAATCAAAACCCAAATACTGAAATGATTCCTCCTACTTGTCTAATCATCAAAAAATTGAAATATTTACTTTTTGTGAAGATTAAAACACCAAAATCTCCTACCTATCTCAAGCTTTGATTCGGGGATAAAACCCTTACTTTGTCGCTCGATTTGAGGCATGCAAGTGCTCAAGCTTGAATCCATCAATCCAGGCAACGAAACCGAAATGTAGTGGGAGCTCATACTCAACCGCCAAGACTCACGGATTGCTTATTGGTTCAAGCGAGCGTAAATGGCTATCTCTCACCTAGTTAATGCACCTTCTTCCATGCAGTGAGCTTAGCTTGATGCCCGAATGAGTAACCTCCTCCTTCAAGCAACTCGGTAGCTCCATGATTCTAAATGCAAGCAAGCAACCTCGAGCCTCCACCTTCAAGCTCCATCCTCCATAGCTGCGCACGAGACAAGAGAAGAGAAAAAAAGAGGAGATGATGGAGAGTTTCTTCTCCTCGATCCCTCACCCTCACACACTCACTCCCTCACACTCTCACACTCCCTCTCTCAAGCACACACAAGCAAGCAAGAAGGAGAGAAGAAGAGATCACTTTTGCCACACACCAAAGAATGAGCTTCTCATTCACTTTTTGAGTTTATATATGGCCAATTGTGGCCTAGGCCCTCTTTCCTATTGTCCTTCTATCTTCTTAGCTTCCTTTCTACCACCCGTCTACCCTTACAATTTGCACAGGAGGGAGCCTGGAGCTCTTTTACAAAAGTTTTAGGGGCACCTTGCATTTAAAAATGTGCTTTTGCCTTGACTTAGCTTTTGAAGCCACCCTTGTGTTTTCAATGGTTTCCCTTCCTACTTCTTTCGTTGTGCCCATTTCCTTTTGGGCTACCTCTTTTGGCTCCCGACTTGCTCTTTTTCACTTTTTTTGCTTTTTCTCGTGATCAGGTTAACATGTGGAGTAGTATTTACAACAGAGAAATCTAAAATTTCTCAGCCTCTGGTGATCTCAATGCTATAATCCTTAGAGCAAGGCCATAGAAAGACTGGGAGATGAGAGAGAATGTCGAGTAGAGAGAAAATTCAAACTTTCTTCATGAAGAACTAAAGAAAATCTGTCATTTACTATTGCTGCAATGTCTCAACAGCTTGTAGATGCAAAGAATTGAAGAAAATTAGTCATTTACTTCTACCGCTGCCCTATCTCAACTGGCTGTATGTGCTGTCACCTGCTGTTGATTGGTCTTCTCCTACCCTTGGCTGCCATAGAAGGTCCTCCAAAATGGCTGCAAATCAGACCAACAACATCTCCTCCCTCTCTCTTGTAGGATGAATTCACTCAAATGCATATCTCCAGCCTCTAAAGACGTGTTTCAGTCTTGCATGGGCATTTTTGATAAGTGGCAGCCTTCCCAAATGGTTTTTTCAGCATTATTCATAATAAAATATTAATTTTTAACCTTTAAACACTAAAAGTTAATCTAATAATTATTTTAATGCCTTGAAAAATAATGTGACTAACCAATAATTAAATTGGCTAGGCAACTTCCATTCTCGAGTGTCTTTCTGTTGTCTTTAACCATCAGATTAGCGCTAGATACCATTGAATGTTACTTCTCCAGTGTCACCAACTAACACTTATGGCTAAATGAATGACCTAGGCCAACAACTAGCACCAGATACCACCAAATACATGTGCAGCATAACTTACAACAACTTTTGCCTTTGACATCCTATGATATCCTCCGATTCAAGGCTTCTTAATTTACTCTAATCCCGATTACACCTCACACGTGCAACATTTACTTAACCATGTGGTTAAAAATTAATCCACATGTAAAGTGAGGTTCCAAAAATAAATGTCCTCATGACACACAGTCTCTAGGAAAGAGGCTTTGATATTATGTTAAGAAACATGGATAAGGAAGGCTCATAAGTAAGAAACTCCATGATTGAAATGGTAAGAGAATGTGCAAATGGATTTCTTGATTGCATTGAACTTGAACCAAGTACATCATTTTATATAAGCTTCACCAAAAGGACACACACACACACACTCTCTCCTTTGCTTATGGGACACATTTCTTGAATGCATAAACTCATACATAGTGTCAAGCACTGGTTCTCTCAACATTGATATCCAATCCACTCATGAGTGCCATCTTGGATTTACAATAGTATATGGTTTTCGTTTGAGATCTTTTCATAAGAAGGTTGAGATAGATTTCAAAAAGGACAGAGATCAAGGGGAGATTGGGAAATTCTATGCATACATGTATTTTAGAGGGTTTAGTACCGTTAAATAATTATCCACTTATAATGCATTACCCATGACCAAGCACATTGATAGCCATTTCTTTAGTACATTTGAAGTAGTATGTCCACATAAATCATTGATAAAGCCTGATGGCTTTGAGATAGTGTATCTTGTGGACTTGACTATCTCCTATTATTAGTTAGAGTGTCTAGAGGATCCTATTACTTAAGTCTAGAAGCTTCATGTTGATGCAAACCTTGGGGTATAGGGCAATTTTGTTGGTCATCAATTCCTTTAAGGAGAGGATGCACAAGGGGTGGGGAAATTTGCTTGTGGAGTTGTTGGAAGAACTCGTTGAATCCTCTTGAGTTCTCCATATGGGATTGTTTGTAGACTAGCGTAGCTATGAATTGAGCTCTAGTACATTGAGTTGTCAAAGGCAAGCTTGAAGGGGCTAGAAGCATTGGTTTGAGACTTAGACAACAAACCATTCTTGGACATAACCACAAAGAAGATGTGGCCAAACCATTGGGATGGTATGGGGAGACAAAAGCTGGTAAGGGATCCCAAGGCCAATTGCATGGAAATATGGTAGAGGAAGAGAAGGGTGGCACATGTAGGGAGGAACTCAAATTTCCATGAATGGTGTGCTTAAAGGTTTAGTTTGAATGTTTTGTTCTATTTCATTTGATTCAACATCTAAAACTTAAAATTTTTGAAAATGCAAACTTCCCCCCCTTTGCTCACATGATGGTTTCTTTGATGGGTCCTTATGGAGGGTCTCTTAGGTAGCCATAGAATTAGGAAGCCCTTTGAGACCACATGCTAGACATAAGATAAACCTACAATGTTGGAGTGTCCTCCTCAAGACTATCTCACACCAATATTGATGATAAGGGAGAATTGGGATCCATGGTTAAGAATAAGGCATGTTTTGGATGAATCATAGACTTTTGTCAAGCTATCACATATTGCAAGTAAACTAAGATACAAGGGTAAACTTGGACCATAGGGAAATAAGGGGTTATTGTTGAAAATTAGAGATATAAGAATAAACAAGTTTAAAGTAGCTTTGTTAGAAAATTTATATGTGTAGTCTAATGGTTAAAATTCTAAACCTTGTGATTAAGGTCATGAGTTCAAACCTCCTTCAAGTTTTTGTCTTTCTTATTCCCAAAAGTTTTCAATTAATCCCCATTAATACTTTTGGAATAGGTTTGAGTTCAAAGAGAATAAGAAAACTAGTTAGGATTGAGCTAAATTAAATACTATGCACACATGAACCATTACAATTGGGACATTCTAAGATTTTGTAGATAAGGAAGATAAAATATTTAGCTTAGAAGGATTAAAAATTAAGCTTAGAAGAAGGGTCTTGAATTTTTTATCTTGTCTCTATAACCTAGAAATTTAGGGCCAGGACATGTGTAGTTTAATTGACCTGTGCCATAGTCACTGTTGACTCGCGCATGTCCTAATAATGTAGATCGCAATCATATAAAAAGGGGAACTTTGTAGACTAAACGAAGCATCTCTAAAAATATAGAAGCTTCAATTTCGTCCATCAACTTGATTGATGTGGAGATTTGTGAATGGCATGCTCTTCCTTTCTCTCACCTCACCTCAACTTCCTCACTCTTGTTTAGTGTTTCTCTCCTCTTTTGCTCTCGTTGGTGGTGGATCCCACTTCTCAATATGAAGCCCCAAGAGGAATACCAAGGAAAAGGTGTTTCTACTACAAGAAAATCTATCTTGTAACATCAACAAGTTTTTATTTCATTCTTTTGATAACCAAAACAAGGAAAACAACAAATCTTCACGTAGCAACATAGTAGATATCTCCCACGGATTTGATAGAATCAACCATAATCTTCAACATCTTCATAGAATCCATCAATAGAACAAGGAACACAAAAGAATACACCATTTTTGAATGGAAATAATCACATAGTATTCATCTTCATTGTCTTCATAGTTCTCTTCTCTCAATCTCTCCTAGAAAGATACATTGTTTTGATGGAATTAGCTATCTCTGACTCTCTCTCTCTCTCTCTCTCTCTCTCTCTCTCAATAGTGCATCATCTCCTCACTACAACACTCAAGAATGGCACTTAATAATCCTTCTTAGGTCGTGGATGCACCTCCCAAGAGGTATGTCTGATATAAAAGGGCACTAAAGCCACTACAGTGTCTCTTCATAGCTCACTACTGTCACTGTCACTCTAATCTTCTCTTCAGTCTTTAGCAGCTGCTTCTTCCATTTATTTTAGCTCTTTTGAACTTAGATTCATCATTTCCAAAAGTTAGAAAACTTTCCAAAAGTCACACATACATTCTACAGAACACTTACATAAGATCTACAGAACAGAATAGAACAGAATAGGAACAAAGCAGAGACAGAGGCTCTACAGAAGGTCTATAGAGGGTTACAGAAGGTCATCAAAGAACAACAGGTCCTCATAACTCATACTAAAACAATTCCAAACTATCAAAAACTATTCAATAAGCCTTCAAAAGACCTCAACCTTCATCAATCATGAATCCATGTTTCATACAGAAGAAAATCAGAACAAAACAGAAGCTAAACAGAAGGTATCAGAACCTCAACAGAACCTACCAGAACATCACAGAGCTTCATATTTCCACTAAGAATCATTATGAGCTTCCAAAACATAATCAATATAATCCAAAACACTCTCAAACATTTCCAAAAATAACCAAACATCACTCAAAATCCATCAAAAATCAACCATTCAGACCTAAAAAACAACAAAAATCAATAAAAAATTCAGTCTTTTTCCACTCTCAACACACTATCAACTTGTGTGGCATGATATCTTCACTGATCTCCGTGCCAATGCGCAGGTCAATTGACTTGCATGTGGCGGAGCTCTTATTCATTAAACTAAGCACTATGAAATTTGCTATAATGGATAAAGTTTAACTTCTTTATTCTTGTATTTCCACTTTTCCTGCAATTGGCGAATCCTACTTTACTTTAGGATCCTCATTTCTTTGCATGTACAAATTTATAATTTACTTCTATGTCCTAGTTTAAGTTTGTTGTGTAAGGGTTAGGACACACCTGTGTTGACAAACTTAAATAAGTAAAAGGGTGAGTGAATGCTAGGCCACCCACACATTGACTATGGAAGGGCCCCACTTGTGCCAACAAGGAGAGAAGGGATGTTTGAGGTGAGAGAGAGCCATTTAGAGGAGGGAGAAAAGGGGCTTCAAAAGAGAGAACATGATCTTCATTGATCAATTATTCCCAAGTATATGGACTTCTCAAGTTCATGGAACACCATCCTTTTCAAAGGCAATCCAATAGAGTTAAGAGTGGTCAAATAAATCAGCCACACGCTATTAAACTTGGCTATATAAATTTGTGCAAATGAAGTTTACTCATGTGTAGCTTGGCTCTAAGCCCACTCTTGGATTAGTAGGGCAGTACATGAAACTAGTACTACATGAAACTAGTAGTACAAAATGGGGCATGCAGAGTAGTACTACCTGACATCGAGGGGAGCGTGCATCCTAAGTACTTTCGCGTGACAGACACGCAGCAGAGAGAGAGAGAGAGAGAGCCATGGCGTCGCTCGCCAGCTTCCAGGGTCTGCCACGGACGGTAGCAGCTTGGTCTTCTCCTTCTCTTCCATTGCCTTGCAAATCATCATCTCGCGTAAGTCCTTAATGCAACTTCATGTTAATAATGTAGCAGGTGTTTTCCAGTTCTATAATTCATAGCTTTGGATAATTTAGCACTACTGCTATGCCTTTCCAGAAGAATCTAACAGCCGGGCACAGGAGACTGGTGGTTGCGGCTCTCGAATTGAGGCCACCTCCATTTGAACTGGTGGTGACTCTACATCTTTGCTCTGCTAATGTCCTTGCCATATTTTAGAGGGTTCAACGTATGCATATAACCATTATTGACATGGTCTCTCTTACTGTACAGGATGCCCTTGAACCTCATATGAGCAAGAAAACATTGGAATTTCATTGGGGCAAGCACCATCGCGCCTATGTTGACAATCTTAACAAGCAAATTCATGGCACGGAGTTAGAGGGGAAGCAGCTTGATGACATTGTAAAGATAGGCTACAATAATGGAAATCCCACACCCTACTTCAATAACGCAGGCCAGGTTAGTGGCCATGGGATAAATGCATTTTACGGTGGCTGAAGAAGATGACATCAAAGGTTGCAATCACACCAATTAAAGGATGGTATCGAAGCATTGGATTAATTTGTTTCAACCTTTACTTTTTTAGAGTAGTGAACTACTTATTTGATCATTGCCATCTTTGGACAATTGGTATCATATGTGGAATAGGGTGAAGAATGAAGGGCCAAGTATTTGATCCCAAAAATGTAACATGATGTTATTCTAATAAGTTGGTAATCTTCGTCTCCACTTCATGTATCTTTTTGTTTGAATGCCTCATAGGTGGAGTAATGATTGCATCAAGCACCACTAGCCAGTCATATCCACACTTCATTGCACATCAAGTCAAAGGGCTCCCATCTTCATTCCTTAGATTTACTATGATGTCAACACATTAGTGGGAATAGGAGCTTGGAGGATTGTAAACATTCTTCTTTATAATAATGTATGGGTCCTTCTTCAAGTGTCTGCCAATAGATCACCCTAATTTGTATTGTGAATACTTCTTCTTGTGTGACCATCTCCTAGCTATCAAGAGAGATCGTTGAAACGAGATGCCATATTAGAGGAGATTGGATTGGATGGAGCACATGGTGGTTCCAAAGTCCATGGGAACATGTTTATCCTATCAGTAATAGTGCAGGCACTAGTTATGATTTGGGCACCTTGTTTAGCTTTAGGAGCTCGCTTTTGTTTAGCGTGGTGAACTTAAATGCCATCACATCAAGCTAATCATTTGTTAGATAAGACTAGGACTTGGGATGGGCAATTTTCACCAAGGCTTATGAGCACCAATTATTTTGCCACCCTTTATGGGTGACTAATTACTTTATGCATTTCTTGATCTGGCTAGCTTTATTTTTGGCCTTGCACGTGAACTTTTGGCAGTGTTGGCTTTGCCGTCTTTTGGCTTTACTTTGTGTGTGTTTCTCTTCTTTGCTTTATCTTCTCATCATATCCTCTTCCAATGGCACCGTCGTGTTGCTCAATTGATGATAAACTTCATGGTCCTAATTATCTAACCTAGAGTGTTGTTATGAAAGCATGGTTTATGCTGAATAGCTTATGGTACGTGATCTTAGGAGCTATTGTGGGACCCTAGACTCCAACTCCTCTTCTAGATGATTGGGACCATAATAACTACAAGGAAGTTGTGTTACATGGGATATAGTTGATGCTTGTGCACATTTTAGTCTTCACCGATGCATTTCTAGTTCTACCAATGGTCACGTTTTGCATGACAACTTCCAAGGTGTTGGAGAAGAGAGAAACTTCAGACTTCCATCGTGAGAAAATGGAAGAAATCAATTGCTGCCCTATATAGACAATTGTGATAGCTGTCTCCATTGATGGAACACCTTGAATATGATGTTACTTAGCTGAAATAGCTCTCTAATTGGTGTCACCTACTGTTGTTTGTTTTGGGCATGCCAGTAGCATTTGGAGGGTCTCTTGTTGGTTGGAAATGGCTTGCCAACTGTTGTAGTAGCGATGTTAGCCTTCATTTTTTTTTTCCGTAATTGTTAGCCCCCCCTCTCTCTCTCTCTCTCTCTCTCTCTCTCTCTTTGTAGGACCTGGAAAGTTTCTTAGACATTTTGTATGTAACGTTTTGGTCTCATAGACCACCCTTGAGCATTCATTAGACTCTTACATTCATTTACTGCATTGATTCATCCACTTCACAGTCTCTCTTCTCTCTCTGTCGTGTTCGTATTTTTGTATCTTGAGTTTTGCACGTCATGTCTGAGTCTTTGTGTTTTAGTCATGGTCGTAGTTTTTGTGTTTTTCCAGTGCAAAACCTAGCATATCTTCATAGTTGACTCATCATTTGCCCAATACTTACTTGCTATTTTTTTAATTGATTAAGAGACTTAAGTACCATATCCGTGATGTTTTAATGTTGCACTTTTGGGAAATACCAATATCAGCTTTTGTGCAATAAATTACTTGTTGCCCATGATCTTTAGGACACGATCTGCAACCGAGCGTTTGCTGCACTCCAAGGCTTGTCTCATCTTTTACAAAATCCCTCTTGCACTCTCCTTCGGTCATGTTGGTGTGTCCTCTTGTAATTGAGAGCTTTAGATTTTGTGAAGTTTTAGTTGTAATACTTGTGCTTTTGTCTCAAGTTAGTAGATAGGAGCAATGGGGATAATGGAGGCGTATTATTGGTGAATTGGGTGCAGAGGGTGTGAAGAAATGTACTAATCACAAAAAGCATGAAACCAATCGTATGACAAAGCATAGATTCATAAACTCAAAATACAGCTAGGGTTAGGGTTAGAGTAACTTAGAGATAGTGAACACAATGAAGAATAAAGTGAATGAATAAATAGTGCTTATGCAATAAACATAGTATGCAGTGAACACTAAATTTCAAACTCTTGTATCTCTAGGATCAAGGTAGAGGTTATGAATTGTAGAGTGTATTGTACTCCGAACGGATCCCGAATTGCAGTAGAGGCAGTTGAGTGTTGAACACCAGCAAACGCAGCCAAGGAAGGCTGGATTTGATGCATATGGTAGTGCGGAAGAGAGAGACTAACAATGCATGTACTTGAGGGGAGAGAAAATCTGCACAACAGCTGTTAGATGCAAACGCAGATGATAGGTGAGAATGTCAAGCAGTAGCTAAGAACTGTAAACGCAACATTCAGAGGAGAGAGAAAATCCTGGCGACAGCAGCAAACAAGTGGCAATAACATCCAACTGTGGGTGATGGTACTCAATAGTAGGCGATAGTAGCATATGCGTGATGAAGGTTGGAATTAGCTAGATGGTAGCAGGTGGTTTGGTGTAAGCTCTGATCGTGATGTCCTCCACGGACGGGGTATGGGTAGCAGAGTTATGGCTCTAGAAACTTGCAAAAACGAGATTGAGGGAGAGTGGTGGGTTGTATGCATATTTATAGAAAGTCTGGGATACGTAAAGTAGAGTTTTGCATGTGGGACATAGTAACTCTCTAGGATCGTGTTTCTTTTTAAAATAAAAGGTTTTCTTCATTAATTAAGCATGTTTTGGGATTGTTTAAGTCAAGCTAATGCATTTTTAGCTCAACGCCCCCTCTTAGGCCCAAAACTGAGCCATGAGAAATAATCCCTTGATGCCCTAGGGCATTCCACACCTAAGCAGCCAAGGCATTGAGCAAAGGGTGTACGTCGGGTACCTAGTGACCTTCCAAGACTACAAAGGTGATGGTTATCTTACCAAGGGAGCCCAAGCGATCACCCTAGAGAGGTCAGTGCATTGGACCAAGGGTACGAATGGCTGCCCAAAGGCCTTTAAGTCCTGCAAAGGTAGATGGAATCAACAATGAAATTTTTGACTTTTCTTTTAATTTTTTTTTTGGTTTTGTTTGAAGAGAAGGAAACCGCTCCTTCTCAAATTGGAAGAAGTAAGAGGGAAGTACCCTCTTCTCGTCAACTGGAAAAAGTAGAGGGTGTACCCAAGCCGATTCATAGTAGAAGATAGTAGAACCAGCCGATTGACCGCCTTGGTCAAAATATCTGCAAAATTGTTGCTGGACGGCACAAAATCTAGGCGAATGGTGCCTAGCTCAACCTACTCTTTGGTGAAATGATAATGAACCACCACGCGTTGTATCTGAGGGGAGATGATAGGATTGCCTGCAAGGGCAATGGCACTCCGGTTGTCGCAGTAGACAATTGTAGGCGACTCGCAAGGGAATTGAAATGCAGCCAGCAAGTTGCTCAGATAGCCTTTGTAGTGCTATCGAAGAGAGGTTTATACTTTGCCTCGGTGATGGAAGCCGCCACCGTTTCTTGCTTATGGTTGGCCCAAGAGATGGTTGCCATGCCCAAGGTGTAGAGGTAGCCTCTATGAGAATGCTGGGTATTAGGATCTCCCACCCAGTCAGAATTAGTGTATCCTTGCAGGCATAAACTATGTCCATAAGTTAGTTCAAAATTATAGATACATCTTAAATATCTTAACACATGAAGACAAGTAGTCCAATGAGACATTCTAGGTGCATTAAAATATTGACCAAGTAAACTAACTGAGAATGCAAGATCTGGCCTAGTATGAATCAACCAAAGTAATTTTCCTACAACATAATGATAGGTATGAGCATCAAAAGATTAGCCTATAAAAATCAAGAGATCAGCTAGAGGGGTGAGCTTTCCTATCTTGTCATTAGGAGTGTGCATATAAGCACGAGTATCGAAAATTCTGAAGTGAGAAATAATAGGTTAAGAGATAAAGAATGCCTCATATGGAGTCCTTTTAGGGACCGCCGTAGTCGAGTATCGGTTGAGGATGTACATTGAAGTGTTAACAGCCTTGACCCAAAGTTGCTTAGGGAGCTCTATTGCCAATAACATAGAGTGTGCCATGTTTAGGACAATTTGGTTCCTATGCTCTACGGCTCCGTTCTGTGCAAGGGAGTTGGTAAAGGTGAGCTGGCGTGCAATGCTTTGCTCCTGTAGAAACTCAGAAAACTCGTGGGAGGCAAACTCGCCACCAAAATCACTCCTCATAGTACCCACACGGCATCTAGTTTGGTTATGAACCAATAGCACCCAAGTGTTGAAATAAGTGAAAGCATCGAACTTGTGCTTGAGGAAGTACATTTACGTGTATTTGGAGAAACCATCCACTATTAAAAAGAAATACAGTGCGCCATTTAAGGCTGCAGTGGATGTGGGACCACAAAGATCTACATGAATGAGCCTAAGGGGTTTAGTAACTCGAGTGATAGACTGTTGAGGAAAGGGTGTACGATGTTGCTTATGTAGTTGACATGCTTTACAAACATCTTGAGATAATTTTAGGCGTGGAAGGCCCTCAACCATCCCTTGATGCGATAACTCATAGAGAGAGTCATAGCCAAGATGTCCTAAGTGAAAATGCCAAATATGCTCGGATTCCGTAGGCTCCCGTGTAGTAGCCAAAGCTTGGAAGCGATGGAACTCTGAATCATCGGCGCAGTCAGCTCGGTAAGAAAATGGGTCATGTGGTAAAGACCATTAGACTGTGCCTTGCCGCAGGCAATCATAAACCAATCTGAGAGTTTAGGACCTTGACTGTGGTCATTGTGATGAAAATTGATCGCCCCAACTAGCGAAGTTGTTGATTTGAAAACAAGTTTATCCCAAGCTTGGGGACATGATAGACATCATCTAGCGAAGCGAGATCAGGACTTAGGTTAGTGGGAAAATTGATGCGACCTTGGGCCTGAATCATGGTTGAGGAGTTATTTCCTATGTGGATACTGTTGGCTGCAAGGGCTAGAGAAATGAAAATGTTTGCTTTAGGGGTCATGTGATGGGTAGCTCCACTGTCCACAAGCCAAATAGGTACTAATGTGCTCGGCTGTGACAAGTAGGCCCCTGCTGGTACCTCATTAGGAGGCAACTCGCAGATGTGAATGAGACTTGCATCTTTTCTCTAAGGAGATGATGCAGGCCTCTGCAGACCAATCAGACAAACCTTTGGAGTTGAGTAGTTTGCCAATTGTGAGGACAGGTGGTAGTGTGGGTCTAACCTCTCCACTACCCTTGATGAGGGTTGCCACCACCTTGCTTCCGTTGTTGGGGGTTACCCGACTGGGGTGCGGGGGTCTGTTTCTTGGATTTGGATTGTGTGCCTCTTGCTTTAGATAGACACTTGTTGTCACAATGGCTAGCCTTTTGACAATGTTGACAATACCGATTCTTTTTAGATACATTTTACCATCTTGGTTTAAGTGTGGATTCGTTGTTTCCTTGGGATTCACTAGCCCTGAAACCAGCCTTCCTTCTTGGAATGGGTGGTGATAACCTGATTTAAGAGTTAATTACAGCAATAAATAAATGCACTTAAAATGAAATACACACTTTACCATAACATTCTTGGATAGTAGACTCCTTGTTGGCCCCAAAACTGGCGCCCCTTGCGGTATTTCTTTAGCTTCATTCAATTGGAAGGAGTACAACTTGAGATTCTTCAATCTCCTCCTGCTAACCAATTGCTCTTGCTGTCATAAATGACCAGCAAGCCTTTTGGGTCATTTGCCCCTTGATTCACCCAGGACTTCTTCTCCAATTTGACCCTTAGCTGGCCAAATGCTGGCCCAAATCAATTCGTGATGGGCTGGCTCCTGAAATCCCTTGATAATCTTCAATTATCAGCTGTTGATTTCAGTCCCTTGAGCCTTCAATCTCTGGCACGGATCCCAAGGTGATTGCTAAACCCTAATTTCTGTTGTAAATTAGGGTTTATTGCAGAAATTACAGATCAGCCCACCAAAAATGACTAAAATCTCCTCCAAATGGCTGAGAATGGTTGAGCATAGACTGAAGGAGATGAGAGAATGCTGTAAAGAGAGAAAATTTTGAGATTTGTCGCAAAGAACTGATCAAAATCAGTTGTTGCCTTGCTGTACCAGCCCCAAACGGATGCACCAACAACAATAGGAGCATTAGAGACTGTGATCTTCAGGAGAAAGTGCATCAGCAGCAATTGCCAACTTCCCAAGGTCAAGAATATGCAATCTCCATCACCAAAATGGTCCCCAATGGCTGGGAAATGGCCCCAAAAGCTGGCAGCAACAGTCCAACACCTCTTTCCAACAGCTCCAAAATGAAAAAACGAGATTTCCCTCTCCCTTTAGCCCTATTTAGCCTTTCCCCCACTTGCATGGGAAAGTTTTACCAAGTGGCAGCTTTCTTAATCCATTTTCAGCAATTTTCAGCCATTTAATTAATTTTTAGAATTAATTAATTCTGAAAATTAATTTAGTCCTTAATACATGCCCAAAAAATTAACCTTGCCCATCCAAAAATTAATTGGCTAGGCCATTTGCAACCCAAAGTGATCCCATGCATTAATTGACCCTTGGACAAGCATTAATCCATTAATTAATGCCTAGTCCCTAGTGTCACCACTAACACTTAATGGCCAATTAATGGTCCTAGGGGCAAACTGACACAAAAATTCACCTAGAATCTAACAAGTGTAACTTGTTACAACTTTTGCCTTTGACACCCATCTTTTTCACAGGGTCCTTCGGCCTTCAACCATGAAAAAGTAGCTTGCACCTCACATGTGCAACACATGTGCATCTTTTAATTGCACATTTGATTAATCCTTTAATCAAATGTCAATTAAACATAAGCAAAGCATCAATTCTTTACGTCCTTGTGACAAGCCCTATTTTGATTTTGATTTCAGTTTTGTGTGCCCTTGGTCTGTTGCCCCCTCTGAGAAGATGTAACAAGAGCCCCCTCTATGGAGGATGTGTTATGAAATTGATGGAACAACCGTGCATAATGCAATAGTTGATACTCAAACTCATAAAATGTGGGCATCTAAGGTTGTGAAATCTCTTGTTGCACAAAATGGAAATATTTTCTTGGCAGCTTGTCAAGTAACAGGGTAACCTGATCGTCAGAGGACTTAGGAGCTCCAGTGGTTGAGAACTTGGCAAGGAGATGCCAATACCCAACCAACTTGACTTTCAAGTCATCCTTATTTGTGATTTTGAAATTTTGGAGCTCATGATCAAAATTGATGTGAGAGTCCTATCTCGAGACGTGTAGTGGTTAGTCAAGAGTGCCCAACGCTTGGATGCCAAGTCAAAATGCTAAAGCTGAGAGTAAAACTCAGGCAACAAGCCTTGCGTAAGCTCGATAATAGTAGAGGCATTATGAGGCTTCCTTGAGCGAACAACCTCATATGGAACAAGGGCAAAATCAGGTTGGGGTTCCAATTCTTGCACTAAATTCCATAAGTTTTGAGAGTCTAAGACATGTCTTATCAAATTTGACTAAGTGGTATAGTTTGATCCATTGAAACGAGTCTTGTCATTAAATGCATGCTTAACAGATGAGGAACTGGAACTATGAGGTGTCTGGGAAGATGGATAGATGGATGATAAGATGATGGTTGTGGATAAGAAGGAGGGGGTAAAGGTGGATAGGCAAAAATAGGCTGTTGATGTCCAATGAGTATCGATTGCTGCGAAGGTACCGAAATGGACATAGGTCTATATGAAATCGTAGGTGTGAGTGGAGGCACTGGGACACAATAGCCTTGTCCAAATGTCGGCTGGGGCACTAAAGAATGATCGGATGGCCCACTAGATAATTTTATAGAGGCAAACTGTGATACCAAATGATCCACACCCCAAGAATGCCCTAGAGGGAGAAAACTCGAAAGTGTGTGTGGGAGGTCGAGTCTCCATCACAGGTACACCACTCGTAAACGGATATGTAGAGGTCCTAAAGGTTGTGCCTAAATGTGCAGAACCCCTCAGTGTGGTGTGTGGCGGATAATGTGGTGCACTTAATGGAGGCTGAAAGGAATGTGCTGTGGATGATGAGGGAGGGATGGGTAAGAGCCCAAATGGATTTGTGATAGATGTTATTGTGGGAAACATTGTAGGTTCCTTTTGTCCATTAAATGTACTAAAGTTGTATCTACTCCATATTGACCATGAGAAATAAAATCATTTGAAGGAAAAGAAAGGGTAGGAATACTTACAAGTTCTTCTTTTAGCTTCTTACCAATACGAGTTCATGAAGAAATACATGTCTTCCTCATTACTCACAAACCAAAGCTTGTTTTGAAGAGTCCCTTCTTGATGAGCATCTCCCGATCCAAAAGAAATTACACAATGAGTTGGCATAGAATCTGAAATAGTAGGGTTCATACGTGGCATTGTTGAAAAGTGGTACTGTGAAAGTGATGTATAATTCGAGCGAGGTTCCAGTTGCGGATGGCCAGTCCGTAATGAAGATTCTGAAGGTCTTGCAAAATCATTAGTTTTGTGCACCAAATCTAAAGGAGAAAACTCAGGCTTACCTTCAATCTCCCGTTGAGCCCTATGCATAAGGATGAGATCATACTCAGCGGTAGAAATTCGATATGGTCCGTGGACTCCATGGTAGTTCGATGCCCATGTTAGATTAAATAGTAGCAAGCCAGGAGGCCCACTCTTGATCATTTTTGTCCATGTTTGGCTGTGGAGATTGGAGCGGTGTTGTGAATGTATTTGAAGTCATCCGACCCTTGTGTTGTTCTTGCTTTCGTTAATGAGCTTTTGGATCTCAGAACATAGTTAGGGTTAGGGTAACTCAGAGATTGTGAACACAATGAATAATAAAGTGAATGAATAATGAATATACAATGCTCATGCAGCAAACACCATATGCAGTGAATACTGAACCTCGAACTCTTGTATCTCTTGGATCAAGGCAAAGGTTATGAGCTGTAGAGTATACTACTCTGAACAGATCCCAAATCATAGCAGAGGCAGCCTTTGAGTGTCGAACACTAGCAAATGCAGCCAAGGAAGGCTGGATCTGATGCAGACGATACTGCAGTAGAGAGAAAGACTAAAAACACAAGTACCTGAGAAGAGAAAAAATTTGCACAATAGGTGTTAGATACAAACGCAGAAGACAAAGATGAGGGAATGTTAGGCGGCAGCTAGAAACTGCAAATGCAGCATTCAAAGGAGAGAGAATCTTGGTGATAGTAGCAAATAGGTGGTGACAACATCCAATTGTGGGCGATAGCACCCAACTGTAGGCGATAGCTCCACAAGCCAAGTGACAGCAGCATACGTGTGACGAAGACTGGAATCAGTCACTAGATGGTGCACGTGGTTGGTGGAAGCTCTGACTGCAATGTCCTCCGTGAATGGGGTGTAGGCAGCAGAGTTATGGCTCTTGGAACCTACAAAAACGAGATTGAGGGAGAGTCGTGGGATGCATGTATATTTATAGAAAGTTTGGGGCACCCAAATTAGGGTTTTGCATGTGGGACATAGTAACTCTCTAGGATCGTGTTTCTTTTTAAAATGAAAGGTTTTCTTCATTAATTAAGAATGTTTTGGGGTTGTAAGTTAGGCTAATGCATTTTTAGCTCAACAGAGGGATGGCTTGCTCCATTTGATTGTTTGTGTCCTCTCCACTCATGACTTTGAGGTATTCTTTATCGGTTATGCAATAAGGAACCTCTTGCAAATGAAATTCTAATTTGAGCACTGGATGGAGATTCAATGTATTAATCCTTTAGATCTTGTTGGGGGGGGCGGGGGGGGGGAACTGTTAGTAGATTAGTCAGCTCATGTGCGAGTCTGTGCTGCAGAGGTTGTGGCATTTCATTTAGCATTTTATGTAGTATTTTCTAGTGTATTTATCTGGCATTTTCCGGCGCCCTTTTTAAGGCTGGGGAGCATTTAATGCTGGTCGACCAGCATTAAATGCTGGCCGACTGCATTTATTACTCCCCCCATTTTATGCCTATTTATTGCTGGGCTCCTCCTCCTTTGTGTGTACTTCAGCCATCACACGTGGATTCTTCAGGGGAGAGGAGCCGGTGCCGGGGTGCCCACATAGCTAGTGACTCACTGTTGTATGTTGCTGTCTCATGTTCGATATGGATTCCGTTTCCTGAGCATACATCTGACTTCTCATTTGTATTTGTGTTTATTCATTCATTCTTTCTCGTCTTGTGTTTCAACAGTTTATTTCAGCATGTTGTTTATGCTTCCATTGTTGCACCACTTTTGACATGGTATCAGATTTCAGGTTGTGCACACTTGGTGCTGTGTTTTATTGCTGATTTCAGGACTGCCTCTGCTGCCCTGGCGACTGTTGTCAATCTGATTGTGACCAGTTTTTGGCTTCCATACTTTGCGTTTTGACCAGCATCTTCATTGCCTGCTTGTCCAACACCTCCTGCTGCCTGCGTTTTCATCATCAGGCTGTTGGCGACAGTTCCCTACACCTGTTTAAGCAGTGTGCAGCCTGCATTTTGCTGTTTTCAGCACTCTTTTGGGCTGGGCGACTGGTAGAACAGGCTGTTTTGCTGTTTTTGGCAGTTTTGAACGGATTCTTTGACTTTGTGCAACAGATTTTGACTTATTTTGGTCAGCTTTTGGATTATATTGCATGTGAACTCTTATTTTTTTGTGTTTTTGGCTGCGTTTTGGTTGTGCTCACTCTCCAATGCCCCTCCTCTCTCTACTTCTCTTCTCCATCTTCTCTAGATGGCTCCTCCTTGCACATCCACTGATGACAAGCTCCATGGACCTGATTATTACACGTGGAGTGTTAGTTTATCCAAAAGCGATTATGTTATGTGGTTGGTGGAGCTATGGCACGTCCTCAACAACCTTCTCTCGTTCCATCTGATTTTGATGATGACAACCATGAGGAGGCAGTGCTTACATGGGATTCGGATAATGCCTGTGCTTATTTGACATTACTTCGGTGTATTTCCAAAGAAGTCCTACCGGTAGTCGCCTCCTGTACGACAACTGTAGACTTATGGTCGAAGTTGCAGTTGATGTACGAGGCTCCTTTCACCATGAGGGTCGGTACTCTCTATGACCAGCTCTAGCAACTGAAGTTTGAACCCAAGGATATGATCCAATCATTCCTACTTCGCGTTACCTAACTCCAGGATCAGCTTCGCACTACGCAGTTTGCCCTATCTGAGGCACATCTTGTTGGTATGGTACTCTACAAGCTTCCTCAGGAGTTTGATGGAGTAGCGAATGCTTTATGGGCATAGACATCTACCACTCTTGTCAGTTTTCTTCATATATCCTCGATGCTACTTGAGCATGAGGCTACTTTGCGACTACAGGGGAGGCTTCCGTCACATTATGGAGGTTCAGGTGAGGCTCTTACAGCTTTAGAGAGGGGTTCGAAGATCAAGAATTCGAAGCCACAGTGTTACCATTGTGGAAAGAAAGGCCACCTATGGAAGGATTGCAACAAGTTAGCGGCATCCAAGAAGAAGAAGGAGAAGAAGTCGAAGCGGGATGCGGACTCCTTCGACTAGTCATCATTTGCCTTTGATTCTGATTCCGATCCTTCGGGCATGGTGAAGTCCAAGATGCGGAAGGGATCAGCTTCTACGGGTCGTGGGAAGGGCTTGATGGCCCCTTCCTCTGTTGCTTTCTAGTGATGGCATGATGACATCCCTCACGACTCTTCGCTGTGCCAGAGAGGGAGTGTGAGAGGGTGTGGTGGTGGGGCAGGCTTGCCTCATCTATATTTTTATACAGATGCACAGGATCCAGCAATGATGCATCGTCGTTGTCTAACAGTGAAATCCTAGAGTTTGGATTTGACATTTGGGTTCATGATGGGCTGTTATTTTCTTGACAGAGAGCAGGAGGCTTTCGTTTGGAGCTCACATGAGGGGACACTTTGGCAGTTTTGGCCGAAGGTAGGAATTCCATGGTCACATGTTCAGAGATTGGCAAATTGGTCTTGTATGTCTTGCGTGACATAGGTGCCATAACACAGAGAGCTGCTATGATGCTTCTCTATTTTCAGGTGGTGCTGTTATGATTAACATCGACATCAGATACTCTTCGATGCATCTTGGTGGTGGGTTGGCCGCTCACTGTTTGGATATCCATGGTTCTTCTGGTGGTTCTATGTTGTATCGTTTATGATTCTCCATCATTGTACTATTGTATTGTATTAGATCACCCCTGATCTGAGAGAGGGTGTTAGCAGATTAGTCAGCTCATGTGTGAGTCTGTGTTGTAGAGGCTGTGGCATTTCATTTAGCATTTTATGTAGTATTTTCTAGTGTATTTATCTGGCATTTTTTGGCGCCCTTTTTAGGGCTGGGGAGCATTTAATGCTGGTCGACCAGCATTAAATGCTGGCCGACTGCATTTATTGCTCCCCCCATTTTATGCCTATTTATTGATAGGCTCCTCCTCCTCTGTGTGTACTTCAGCCATCACACATAGATTCTTCAGGAGAGAGGAGCTGGTGCCGGGGTGCCCACACAGCCAGTGACTCACTGTTGTATGCTGTTGTCTCGTGTTTGATACGGATTCCGTTTCCCGAGCATACATCTGAATTCTCATCTGTATTTGTGTTTATTCATTCATTCTTTCTCTTGTCTTGTGTTTCAGCACGTTGTTTATGCTTCCATTGTTGCACCACTTTGGACAGGAACATGATCTTTGAAAGTTTGGCTGTGTGGGGGAGTGGTTTGGAAAAGATAGTTGACCGTCTCTAAAAGTGTTTTTGTTTGCTTTGGAATGCCAAGCTTTTTGAATTGAGGTTAAGGTGTTAGTCGTGTAGGGGTGCCCACACAGCAAGTGACTCACAATTGTATGTTGCTGTCTCATGTTCGATATGGATTGCGTTTCCCGAGCATACATCCGAGTTCTCATTTGTATTTGTGTTCATTCATTCATTCTTTCTCGTCTTGTGTTTCAGCAGTTTATTTCAGCATGTTGTTTATGCTTCCATTGATGCACCACTTCTGACAGGAACATGATCTTTGGAAGTTGGTTGTGTGGGGGAGTGGTTTGGAAAAGATAGTTGACACATCTCTAAAAGTGTTTTTGTTTGCTTTGGAATGCCAAGCTTTTTGAATTGAGGTTAAGGTGTTAGTCAAAAGAACCTGGTTGTGGTACCATGTAAGGAAATGCTAGGTCAAATAGAGAAGAACACAGAGTGTACAATGGACATTAAACACAATCTGATGAATGCTCAATCAAAGGGAGAGATGCGAATGATGGAAAGGAATCCTGAGCCTTTGTGCCTTAAGGACTGCCGCAGAGGTGAGCTAAGAGTAAGACACAAGAACAACTTTGAGAGTGTCGTTCTTGAAGCGAGTCCCAAATGTAGACAGCAGCAGTCCACCAAAGGCTGGAAATGTAGAGTTCAGGCCTCTTGGATTGAACAACATAGGGATGGCAACCTCCTTAGGGCAGCAAACAACAGTGACCCGATGGCAAGGGAATCGGCAGTTTAGGGCAGCAAATAATGCAGGGTATGCAGGCCTTTGACAGGAGTGAACAGCTGACAAGCCTTGGACAGCAGACAATGATGGCAACAGCTCCGGGACTGCACAAGTTCATGAGGCGAGAGCAAGATGATGACGATGAAGGGTGGGCTGATAGTCTCTTTTCAGGGACAGCACCAAAGTGCAGGTGTTAGGGCTGTTGACAAAGGCTTAGGATGTAATGCTAGATAATGATGACATTAGGGAATAAAGCTGGTGATGCAAAATAACGATGAGGGATGAGTGGGGACTGCCTAAGACTGCGCTTCTACAGCACTTAATGAGCCTTTTTGTCCTACCATGAAATAAAATACGTTTTTTGAACATAAACTCTTTGGGGCCGTCTCAGGAGTTAAACTAGGTCGCAGATTCATGGTAATCTGTAATCAAATTTGCTGTTAATTTTTCTTGGTCAACATAAGGTTAGGGATTAACAAACAAAATGCTACAATAACACATGTATACTGCAGTATCTCTAATATTAGTATTAGAGCTAGCAGAAAATTGTAGATAGTAATATGTCCCATACTAGTAGCCTAAACTCACAGGTTTATATGTGGAGCTATCTCAATGCCTGGACTGAAGACTCAAAGAGGGAGGAGTCCTCCCAATGCCTACAGTTGAGTCACATAGTAGAGGAGGCATGCCCTAGTTGTCCATTTGTCAAGGACAAGACAAGGGACTTCTACCAGTTTTTGACATGCCCTTGAAACAGGACCTTTCCATGACATTGTTTACCTCCGGTCCTTGCAACCCCTTGCTAGTATGGTTTTTTGTTCTTTTCAAAATAAATTTTGGCGAATTAAATTACTTAAAACAAATACAAGGTACAAGTGCTCAACCATGTAGTTGGAGCCAAATGCTAGGAAAATCAAATATATAAGACCATTGGGGTTTGCCCCCCCGTAATATGAAAAACATGCTAGGTGATCCTATGTGCGCGCGCAAAATGTCACCAGAACAAGAAATGAACTTAATGATTTAATGCCCTCTAATAAATTTTTTGATCAAAATGAACTTAATTTTGGTACCCCTAGCTCTTGACATGGTGATCCTTGCACCAACAATGATGGATATGACATCGGGCATGGAATAGACAAGTGTACATACATGCGATACGGTACAAGTATATGGAGTAGACAAGTGTATATCATATATATGCTATGTAGTGATGGATATGACATCGAACTTTAGAGCACAATAGGCTAAGATATTCTCTTCTCCTTTTGAGATCTCAAGCCTTCTGTACTTTTTAGACAATTTTTTCACGAAGAAAATGATGTTTTAAAAGTTTCATCATGAGAAGTCTCTTTGTTTGTGAGAGAAATAATGTGGGATTGCATGGAAACTATTGATTAGGCTAAATTAACCCCAAAACTCAAATTTAAATGCTGCAAAAAGTTTCTAGCAGCCGCAAAACTCATACTTTTTTAATGTCCCATAAGCAAACT